>NW_006399907.1:2477533-2501057 GCF_000299155.1 Elephantulus edwardii | reverse complement strand
CATGGATGAGATGGACTGCTCAATGACTGGGGTAATGGGGGTAGGTGTGTCAGAGACGATGAGATTGGCTCAGGATAGGACAGGGTTCAGAGCTATTGTACATAAGTTTGTTTTGAGTCACAGGTGACTCGACAGCACATAACAAAACAACTTACAAAAAAAGTCACAGCAACAGTGAAGACTTTTTTAATACATAAAATGAAATGTCAAATACCCTTTCTCTGCACTTCGCAGGTGTTGAAAAAATCTTTTTAATATAAAAATAATAATTGAATTCTTAATAAAACAAAGCCTGAGAGATGAAACATTTAAGTGCATGGCTGCTGGATGAAAACCTATTCACCAACTTTGCAGGCAATTTGCTCTGATGAAGATTCTAGCCTAGAAATCCTTAAAGGAAAATTCTATTCTGTCACATGGGCTTGCTATGTTGGATTGTATGACAGCATATAACAACAAAGTTCTAACATATAACAAAAGTTCTAAGTGTAGCTTGTTTGAAACGTTAAAAAATCAAATGAAAAAGACAATGGTAAAAACATGTATGTGGGTATGTGGGTAGTGATGGATGCTAATGAATTTAGAAAGGTGTGTGCTAAGTAAATTGCACACCTGGGGGTATCTGTAGGCACGTTTGTATGCATTCATATATGTCTACAAATACAACAAACTACAGAGTTTGTTACAGAAAAAGGACATAGTTATGGAAACTTTCTAGACACATTCAAACAACTTGTGGGATTGGTTACTGGGTTAAAGGCTTGAGACTACTGTTATCAGAGGACAATTTAGTCAACTGGTATAAGAGTTCACAGAGATAATGTTCTTAATTCTAATTTGGTGTTTAGAGCCTAGGATCTTAAAAGTGTGCAAGTAGTTATCTAAACACAATTATTGGTATCTACCCTTATGGAGCAAAAGAGAATGAGAGAATTCTAAGTTTCAAAAAAAAAGGAACTAGTCGTGGATTAGGACTTCTAGAGTTCTTCCAAGCTTTCTCTCATCAAGTGTATAGTCCTCGGTTTTGGTCCCAAGTGATACATAATATATACTGCATTGAAACAGATGAGAAAGAGAATTGCTTAAAAGGAATATATGATTAGGTATTATTTTCATGACAAGATTCCAGAAAAAGAAATGCATAGTAAAGTAGACTGTGGACTTGGGGCAGCAGGACTGTAATAAGAATGAAAGAATTTTTTTTTCCAAAGAAAAAAGTGAACTGGGGGAGAGGAGTAGGCAAGGAAGAAAATGTGCAACAATGAATGAATGGGAAAAACATAAAATGTGAAGAATATGCTGTAAAAATTAAAAAAAAGAAAGAGGAACTAGTCCATATAACTAACAGTCTACATGAGCCAGAGCATCTCCTGAGACCAGAATTAGATGTGCCTGCTAATGTTATTGACCATTCTGACCAGGGACCCAAGAGGGGGCATGGAAGAAAATATATAGAATAAGACTCAAAATTCCTGAAACAAGTTAGACAGACACACTTAACCAACAGATTAGGAAGAAACTCTTAGCCTATATACTAAGACAACTATTGAACATGGAATTGAAGGTATTTATGCAGGGCAGACAGAAGATGGGCTTATGGTGGTAAGGAATTGTGCTGGCATCACAAAGGTATGTGGTTTGAATTCAATAGCTGCTCTGCTGGAGAAAAACGAGCCATTTCCTCCTGTGTAATGTACTGCATCTGAAAACCACTGGAGGGTCAACTATCCTTAAGTTGCAACTCAACAGTACACAATAACAACATGCAGAAATAAACAGTATTCCAATAAGTTACATGCTTCCTTAAGCAATAAATTAAACAAAAAGAGAAGGAGGAAAGAAAGAGAAACTAAAACCAATAAATCGTAACAAACAGAATAGAGGTAATGAGAATGCTGATTCACAGAACTGTAACCCATGGCAGGGGATAATTTGTATAAAACTCAAAATGCATTGCATTCAAATCAGAACCAACTCATTCCTGATCCTCCCTCCAGAGGTGTGTGGAGGCTTTAAATAGGATATACATGGCAAGAAATTGTCCCTCTTTTTCCCTGGAATCACCAGCGAGGCACTGGCTTTGGGTAAGTAGTGCAATATGTTATAGGCTACACTACCAGAGTTCCCTATTTGTACAAAAGAAATTGTTAAAAAAAGAAAAAAAAAGAACAAAAAAAAAAAAGAACATAACTTGCTGTGTGAACTTTCCCCTCAAACACTGTAAAATAGTATTTTTTAGAAATGTTAAAAGGGCCACATGGTGGCACTATAGTACTATATTTTACATGATTGTAAAAGAATTCTCCCTTGTGCTTTTTAATTGCATAAATGAGTAATTATAAAAATTTTAGAAGATATTTTGGGTTATGCCTTCATGAATTATAAAACAGAGTACAGTGGTTATAGTTGCAGAAAACAAATCAAATGGAAAGTACTACTTCAGTATGGTATAGAGTTGCATAAAAGTAATGATCAGTAAGTATCTGATAGGCTATATAAAGCAGCAAATAAATGATGTGTATATACGTTAAGACATAGTTATTTAATGACAAAAAGACAGACTCAGCTGTATCCTATAATTTTAACCTATTGAAAAAAATCAATATTGCAGTCTGGAGGTTGTTGTTATTAAGTGTTGTCCGGACAAGTCATAGCGACTCTGAACAAAAGATCTAAACCCTGTTCTATTCTGCATCATTATCACACTTCCTGACACACAAGAGTCCATTGTAGCAGTCAGCATGTCAATCCACTTAGTCAAGAGTTTTCCTCTCCTTCACCCTTGCCAGCATCATGTCCTTTTCCAAGGAACAGACCATCCTAGAATCATGTTCAAAGTGTGTGAAGCAAAACCCATCCTTCTAGCCTCCAAAGAGCACTCTGGCTGCACCAACCCCAAGACATATCTCTTTGTTCTCTTGGCCATCCATGGAATGTTCCGTGCTCTTCTCTAACACTATAGTTGAACGGTGTCAATTCTTTCTCTGTCATCCTTATTCATTGTCCAGCATAGCAAGTGATCAGAAAGGCTGTGGCCTGAATCAGACGCCCCTTAGTCCTAAAATTGACATGACTTTTCAATAATTTGGAGAGGCCCTAACTGCAGAATTTCCCAGCTCAATGTGTCTCCTTATTTCCTGACTGCTGGTACCAAGGGTGTTAACTGTGGATCAAAGCAAGATGAAGCTGTTGACAGTTTCAATCTCCTCTCCATCCATCACCATGTTGCCTATCGGTCCAATGGTAAGAATCTTTGTCTTCTTGACATTGAAATGCAATCCATACAGAAGGCTGCATTCCTTGATCTTCTGCAACAAGTGCTTCAACCTTTCAGAAAGCAAGGTTGGGTCATCTGCATAATGCAGGTTTATTGATGGGTCTCCCTTCAAACATGATACCACACTCTTTATAAAGTCCATCTTTTGGGGTAAGTTGTTCAGCATACAGATTGAATAGGTTTAGAGAGAGAATACAACTCTGATGCACTCCCTTCTCAATATTAAACCATGTAACATTCCCCTGTTCTGTTTGCAAAATAGCCAACCCCCTGGTCCATGTGAGCACAATTAAGTGCTCTGGGACTCTCAGTCTTCTCAATGTTGTTATGATCCACACAGTCAAATGTCTTTGCATAATCAATAAAGCACAACTAGATAGTCTTCTGGTATTCTTTACTTTCAGCCAGGACCGAACATGCAATCAAGATTTGTTAATGATATTTGGTGACTGGAATGCAAAATTGGGAAACAATGAAGCAGGAACAGTACTTGGAAAAAGAGGCTTGGTGACAGAAATGAGGCTGGAAATAGAATGACTGAATTTTGTTTTTACAATGATTGCAAATATCTTTTTAAAAAGACACAAATAGCAACTTTACATATGGAAAACATGTTTGAGCTGTAATGGAATCAGACTAACATTTGTAGAAGAAATTGTTGGAGAAGTTCATTATTGACAGTCAAAAACTAGGCCAGGAGCTGATTGTGGATCAGACAATCAATTATTTAGATACAAGTTCAAACTGAGTCTGGAGGCAGCCAAATTAAATTCAAATTTTAAAAGCATGTTTATATCTGTTATAAGGTGCTCCGGTGGTGAGTCTGCGTCATGCTGCACTAACCAAAAGGCCATGCAGCTCCAGTGGTCAGAGTCCACTAGTGGCTTCTGAAGAGAAAGATGAACAGCCTCTTCGCATTAGGATTTATAGCCTCCGAAACACACAGAGGAGCACTATGAGTAGGAAAGAAGTGAATTAAGGATGTAATTTTACATCTGTTCAAGACTTAGAGAGGTTAAGTATCGTTAACAAAAGAATAAAAATTTTTTTGTGGTAATCGTATGCCCTTTCGCTCCAAAAAAAATATAGTAGGGGAAGATCAGTGAATAAAGCCTTTCATTGCTTTTTTTTTCACTTCTCTTTTTTTATTTTTTTAATTAATTTTAATGAAAATTTACAGAGACTTTGGATTCCCATTTATTCATTCTTGCACTTTTTCTCCCTGCCCACCCCTCCCCCCAGCACACTCTTCTCTTTGAAAAGTAAACGTTCCCCCACTGTTTTACAATCCCTCCCCCCAGGTCCACTCCACTATGCAGCCTTCACTAGGGACTTCTGTCATGACAATAACACCTAATCACATAACCCTTTTAAACAGTTTTCTCTCTCATCTGTTTCAATGCAGTATACATTTATACCTCTTTCTCAGTCTCCCCCCAACCACAATGTCAGTCCTGTTTTACAACAATGGCACTATGCAGTATTTGTCCCTTTGTGACTGAGATATTTCACTCAGCATAATGTCCTCCAGGGTCACCATTTTGAATAATATTGCATGAGTTACTTGTTTTTCAATGCAACGTAGTATTCCATTGTGTGAATATACCACAGCTTCTCTATCCATTTGTTTGTTGATGGGCACTTAGGTTATTTCCAACTCTTTGCTATAGTGAACAAAGTTGTGATAAACATGGTCTCTTTGCTGGGTCAAATGGTACCTCTATTTTCAACTTTTTGAGAAAGCGTCATACTGCCTTCCAGAGTGGTTGCACCATTTTACACTCCCACCAACAATGAATAAGGGTTCCAGTTTCTCCACAAGCTCGCCAGCATTTGTTGCTTGCTGTTCTGTTAAATTTTGCTATTCTTACTGGGTTACGATGATATCTCATAGTTGTTTTGTCATTGCTTTCTCTGACAACTTAAACATGCCTATTTTCATTTTCATTAAATTAAAATTTACATTGTTGTCATAGATTCTGACTCCCAGTCACCCAAATAACAGAGTACAACTGTCCCATAGTGTTTATAAGAAGAATGACTTCTTACAGAAGTAGACTGTCACATCTTCCAAAGGATGGTAGGAGAGTGGGAACTGTCAACCTTCCAGTTAGGAGACAATTACTCTAATCATTATGTCACCCAGGGTTCCTTTAATTTTCCATGAGAGTAAATAATATATCATGTTTGATAAGGTTTTCTTGAATGACATGAAACCACATCATAGTCTTCCTCTGTTCATTATTTATTTATTATTTTATACTAGTTTACTTACAAAGTTCATACATTCTTTTTTTTTTCTTCATTGTGATTTTAATGAAAGCTTACAGAAATGTTGGATTTTCATTCATACATTGTTGCACATTTTCTTCCCTATCCCCCCCAGTTCACTTCTGGAAGGCAGTTTGGCACTTCCTTAAAAAGCTGAAAATTGTAATTCTATATGACCCAGCTATTCCACAGCTTGGAATATACCCTGAGAAAATGAGAACTGAAGCTCAAATGGAGACTTGTACACCAATGTTCATAGCAGCATTATTCACCATTGCAAGAACATGGGAACAGCCCAGATGTCCAACCACAATCGAATGGATTGAGAAATTATGGTAAACTCACACAATGGAATACTATGCAGCATGCAGCAGTAATGATTTTGTAAATTACTACCTAACTTAGGAGGGACTGGAGAGCATTATGCTAAGTGAACAAACTCAGTCCTATAAGGAAAAGTACTGTATAAAACCATTATTGTAGAATGAGTATGAGGATCTAAGGGGGGAGGAGAGTGGAAGCAGAGGGGTGAGGATGGGGGTGGATTTAATCATAGGGTTGAACAATTTAATGGGTGAGGGGGTGAAGGAAATGGGAAAGATCTGATGTGAAAAACAATGTATTCAAACTTTGTAAATAAATCAGTATAATAATAAAAATAATAAAAAATACTATTGATTTTTGCATAATTTTCTTTCGCCCTTCCCCAGCCCACTTCACTATGCACCTCTTATTGTGGACTATTGTCATACAAATAATTCCTAATCGTATATTCCTTTTAAACAGTTCTTTCCTTCATCTGATCCAATGCAGTGTTCATTATTTATGCCCTCTTTTCTTAGTTTCCTGCCGCCCCATGCCCATGTCATTCCTGTTTTGTAACAGTAATATGAAGTATTTGTCCTTTTGTGACTGACATATTTCCTCAGTGTTATGTCCTCCAGTGTCATCCATGTTGTGTAGTATTTTATGAATTCCTTGTTTTTCAGTGCTGTGCACTACTCCCTCGTGTGAATATCCATTCATTTGTTGATGGGCACTTGGGTTGCTTCCATCTCTTTGCTATGGTGAATAATACAACCATAAACATGGGTGTGCATATTATCTTTTTGAGTGGGAGCTCTGGTTTCTTTAGAGTATATTCCTAGTAGTGGAATTCCTGGGTCAAATGGTATTTCTATTTCCAACTTTTTAAGAAAGTGCCATACCACCTTCCATAGTGGTTGCAACATTTTACACTCCTACGAGTAGTGAATAAGGGTTCCAATCTCTCCATAACCTCACCAGCATTTGTTGTTTGCTGCTCTGCTGAACTCTGGTATTGTTACTGGGGTGAGATGGCATCTCAGGGTTGTTTTTATTTGAATTTCTCTGAGAGCTAGGGATTTGGAAAACTTCTTCATGTGTTTGTTTGCCATCTAAGTATTTTCTTTGGTGATGTATCTATTCATATCCTGTGTGCATTTTGTGATTGAGTTCTTAACCTTTTTCTTGTTGAGGTTCTGGAGTATTCTACATATTTTAGATATGAGTCCCTTATTCAACATGTCATTACCAAATATATTTTTCCAGTCTGTGGGTTTCCTTTCTATTCTGCTAGAGAAATTTTTAAATGTGAATAGGGATTTGATTCTCAGAAGGTCCCACTGATCCATCTATTTTAGTATCTCCTGGTTGTTTTTCAAGATGCTTGGAAGACTGCTCATTGTTCTTTCATTTTTAAAGTGGCATTTTTCAAACTCTAGATTTGTAAAGTGCTCAGTTTTATAAAAGGCAGTAAACATAAAGTTTTGAGATATGAGAGAGTTTTCAAAAAGCAAATTCTTCTTATATGATTTAAAATACCACACTCTACATAAAGTTTTCAAATTATCATAAATATTCTTTTCTATTAAGGATGAGTTAAGGACGAACAATAGTTCTCAATTTTTAAAAAATTAGATTGCGTCTATAGTTATTTGTGTCTATAGTGTGTTCTTTTTTTAAAAAAAGAAGTAATCCGCTCACCTAAGGATACTTTCAAGATATTTTATATTAAGATTAAAAATGTTTATCAATTTTATAGAGTTTTATATAATCATGGTTATATGTTTCCTGGTAATTAGCATTTGTGGAATTAAATCTATGGAAGGATGTCATAGTTCTAATATTCACTGACTATTCTTTAGGATTAATCCATCTCAAATTTTCTACAAGTTATTTATAAGATTCAAAGAAAACAGCTTTGAATTTAATGAATACTTTGCATATACCAGAAATTGAAAATGGAAAATGAGAAAACTTCTTCATTTGAGCTGTCACTCTTTATTGCCTAAAAAATAATTACTCATACTTTGTTTAGATACAGTCATCATTTTCTATATGCTACTTATTTGTACCTATAAATTCTTCTTATTCTTTAAGGTTCAAAGCAAACAGTATCTCTTCTCTATTCTTCTGTGTATTGCCACAGTCTAATCCAGTGCATCTTCTATATATCGTTTTACACAACCTCCCAACTCATAATCTCTTCTAATCTGTAAATTCCTTAAAATCAAGCTTGTTAATTTATTCACCAAATATTTATTCTCTTTTTCTGCCTCATGTTGAATAGGTAAGACATGATCTAGGTGGTTATGGAATGTCTTCACTCTACGGGGAGATAGTATCTTAAGTGCTGTAACAGAGAGTTATACTGGACTTTGTAAAAGAAGCACCTGGAGAGATAGGGAGGATTTCCCAGTACAAAATATGTGTAACTGATACTTAAACTCCTTCAAGAATGGGAACTGAATAAAAGAAAGAATTCTAAATGTAGATATAAGATGTGAAAAGGTCTACAGGTGAATTAAAGTAATTCAATATTGTTGGTGATGCGAGGCTTGAGAAACAAGCAGTGGTGGAGTGTTGCTTCTTGTACAACACTGTTCACAGGCTGCAGCTCTCCTACAACACTCAGAAGCCAAGGTAGCATAGTCAGCAAAAGAATAACAAAGACAAAATCTGTCTTTTGATTACTCTGGTCACAGTGTACAGAAAAATTAGGAAGAGGAGCAAGATTGGATGGAGGTAAAGAGGTCATTAAGGGATAGTTTTATGGGAATTTAAACCAGAATAGTGGAATTGAAGCTAGAGAAACAAAAGTTTTAAGTAATATTCAGAAAAAATTAGAAAGGATTAAAAGTTGATTGATTCTGATAGTGTCCAACATATCTGTAACAGTACAGTGTTCATAAAATATATGTTTTGAAGGTGGAAAAAATCCCAATAAAACAAAAACCTTCTACCACCTTCTTAAGATATTTGAAACAACAAAGAATCTCACAATCAAATGATAGATTCTACATTATCTACCTTATAAA
Organism: Elephantulus edwardii; assembly: GCF_000299155.1. Taxonomy (NCBI): domain Eukaryota; kingdom Metazoa; phylum Chordata; class Mammalia; order Macroscelidea; family Macroscelididae; genus Elephantulus; species Elephantulus edwardii. Next base: position 2,492,168 of record NW_006399907.1, on the reverse strand, counting down.
ATCATTAAAATCAATAATGAGGAAGTCACTAGAGTTGCCTTTATATAGTAAATGCAGCTTACATTACCTCCTCGTCTGCCAATCCTTCTTCTTCCATGGCTACTTCTAACTTCTTCTGCCTTTTGAAAAGAAAAAAAATTCTTTTAACTAGGATCTTAATTAACTACCATTTAGAAAAGACATATTTACTTATTCACATTCAAGTTTACTTATTCACTTCAAGTTTCTTAGCTAAAACACAAAATCTTTTGAGTTATATACAATGAGAATTTAAGAACAATCCTTCTCAAAATAGTAACAAAGATTTAGCTCTCTCATACAAGCCAAATAAATAGTGCACTTATTAAACTTATCTTACCCTCCTTCTTAAAGGAATCATTAGTTAAGATGACTTAACAGTCTAGTATTAAAAACTTTTATTAATGTTCATGCTATAACACTCATAAATGTTTATCAATGTTTTTGCTGGAGGTGTACAAAGGTAAATAAAGCGGCTAAATGTAAAAAATTTAAAGTAGATACGCCTATGTTTGAATCCTGGTTCTAATGCTAGAGAAGCCCACCATTCCAATGAGGGATACATTCCAAGACTCCCAGTGAGTGCTGGAAACGGGGGTTCAATGCATCACGGCTGAGTCACTCTGACTCCAGTGAGCCTCTGTCAGGTTTCTGAGGCTACAGCTCTTTACTGGAGGAGACCGTCTATCTTTCTCCTGCAGGGTGACTGGTGTATTCGAACCAGTATCCTTTCAGTTAGTGTTCATAACCCAGGTTCAACGGTTCAACAAATGCTCTCTAGGGAAAAACTCAATTTCAGTGTTCAAAACTTCTTTAGGTTCCTGCCTTCACATAACTGCTGGCTTGTCTATTCCTTTCATTTAAGATTACACATGAACTCAGATGATTTTAATAATTTTAACTGTATGTTGTTTTCAGTGTAAAGGCTGATCTGGGCACCCAGTCTACCATGTTATTAAAATGGATTCTATGATATCAACTACCACTTTCACATAAATGACTTGATTTTGGTATATCTATCTCTCACATGAAGTCTACTCCTTGGAAAAAAGACATCATGCTAAGAAAGGGAGAGAGTCATTGAAAGATAGGTCAGCTCTCAAGGAGATGAACTGATGGACTGAAATGTAACAATGGGCTCAAGCACATGAGAGATTTTGAGGATGGACTGTGACAGGGCAAAGTTTTGGTGTGTTGTTCATAAGGTTGCTATGAGGGAGATTTTGTGCTACAATCTCAAAGGCACAGAGTTCAAATTCACCAGCTGCTCTGTGGGAGAATGCAATTAAATTGCCTCTGAAAGCCCACTGGAAGTTTCAACTTGATGGCACCCAACAATGCCATCTAACAACAAGAGCAGCAGTAATATCATCTCTCAATTCCTAATTTCCTTTTTTATCTGCCAGGTTAAGTTCATAATTCATTCCATCTAAATGTTTTCCCAAGAAATCCTGCTGGCATAGTATGTAACGTACAGGGCTGTTAAAAGAAAGGCTAAGGGTTTGAATATACCAGTTGCTCCAGAGAAGAAAGTAAATCTTGTAAAGATTTACAGCCTCCTAAACCTGAGGGAGGGTCGATATGAGTTTGGTTTGGGTTGAAATATCTTCCCAGAATCTCAAATGTCGTATATCTACAATTAAGTTCAAAACCTAGTTCTTCTGCTCTTATTCCTAACTCCTAAATTGAATCACTATCCCTTCAGGTGTCCAAACATGAAACTTCAGAGGAAGATTAGCTTATTTCACTCTCATTTTGTATTTGGATGGTTAACACTTTATTAATCCTCTCACCTGTCATTTCCTCTCCTGTTGTCACATTCCTGGTTGAAGCCTCCTCCCCATTTCCCGTGACTACATCGCTAGCTTTTAATGCTTCTCATCTTTCTTTCCACCACCTGCTCAGCCCAATCCATTCTGTACTGCGAAGTAAAGTACTATCTGAGAAAGACCTCAGATCTTTTCATTTTTCTGTTTGAGAATCCTCATGTCTACTACCTGGGACTAGCTACCTTCACAACAGCATCTAGGACTTTTAAATGTTGACATTTCAGAACTTCCTGGGCTAAAATTGACACTTGTCCGAGTAGCCCCGGAGGTCTCTAATACCCATCTCCAGGTCTCTTTCTCTTTAAGAATGTTTACTTTTCCCAGAGTTATATTTAAATGTTACCACCATTTTCATAGCCTTCCTAGTTGCTTTAGTCAAAATCCACTTTTCCCTTTTTTTTGCCCTATTAGTGATATTTTTCAGTCTTTCTTATAATGTTGATGTGCATTATTTCCTTTGCTATATGTTTCCTGAGGGCAAGATAGCATTATTTTATTTTCATGCCTCTGTTCCCAATATGGTGAATTTTAAAATTTAAAGCCAGTCAAACATCCTTCTTTAAAAAAATAAAACAAAACAGGGGAGTTCTGGTGGCCTAGTGGCAAGAAACTGCATTGCAATCCCAGAAGTATGTGGTTCGAATCCACCAGATACTTTCCTGGAGAAGGAGGGGCAATCTCCTCCTGTACCAGTCAGATCTGATTTGATGGTACACACACAAAAATAATAAAGTTCAAACAAACAAACAAACAAAAAGCCAAAAACAAAAACAATGTCATCATAACCTCTTGGGTAGAAAAGTTTTGTTTAAACTATCAATTGAAAATGTGTTATCGGTAAACGGGTCCAGAGGACTTTGGGTCCCCTCAGGTAAATTCTTTTAAAATAGAAGAAAAAAAAAAAGAATACAAATTACTTGGTGCTTTGTAAGCTGTTCAGGTAATTTAGAAACCACATGCAACTATCTATAATGCTCCTATTATTCGCGGAAATCATGTTTAAACTTTACTCACAGTCTAACAGTTTACTTAATGAGGCAGGCAAACGTGACTAGCCTTACTATACCTGGTTTCTCTTTCTTCATGCTGTAGTATCAGATTGCTATAAAAATTCTCCAGTGTGAGCTTGGCTACCGTTACTCTCTCCCGGGTATGGTTGCTCATAGGAAAGGTGGTTGCCGTCGTCCCTGCCGTCATTGCCATAGTAACAGAAACTAGAGTGAAGAAAAAAACCAAAAAACACCATATTAAAACAAATTGCTCAGGGGGGACTAAGATGTTAAAGCTTTTTTCCTCTTTCACCAAAAACCTAAGACTCTTAAGAGTTAATGCAATTTACTTAAATAGTAAAAAGTAATTTATGTTCTATAAATTCTGTGAAGCAGGAAGTGTTAAAAAAAGTATGCATACAAGCATTAGCCCAGTCCTTAAATCCCTCTCACTCACTACCAACGAGTCAGAACCAGCTCAGAGATGACCCTCCAGTCGATTTCTGAGGCTGTAAATTACACAGGAGAACAGGTTAGCAATTCCCTATGGACTGGACTACAGCTCTACAGCTCCCTAGGAGTATACTACTTCTAGGAAAAAGCCCCTTCGGATGAGGTCCACAGCTGTCCCTTTCATTCTGAATTTCACGTCACTATGCCAGTGCACTCCCAGAAGAACAGACATGTCTTGGAGAAGGTGCAGCCAGAGTGCTCCTTGGAAGCAAAGATGAGGAAGCTTCATCTCACATACTTTGGGCACGTTATTAGGAAAGGTTATTCCTTAGGGAGGGCCATCATGCTCAGGAAGGTAGAGCAATGGCGAAGGAGAGGAAGACCCTTAACCAGGTGGACTGACACAGTGACTGCAGCAATGGGCATGAGGGTGTCGAAGATTCTGAGGATGGCACAGGATAGGACAGGGTTCAGATCCGTTCTTTATAGGGTTGCTATTGTACTCAACTCAACAGCACCTAACAAAAACAACCAGAAGAGCAGACAGATTAGTGTGTTTAAAGGGAATTCTGTTGGCCTAGTAGCAAGAAGCTGCACTGCAATCCAGAAGGCACGTGGTTTGAGTCCACTGGCTGCTCTGAACAATCTTCTCCCAGGTAATTAACTGTTTCTGAATACACACTGAAGGGTCAGCTATGGGTCGGTTCTGACTGAGTTTTGTTTAAAGCCATTCAAGTGTCAATTTTTGAAAATCCATGAGCATGCCAAAGTATTGGTTTTAAGAAGACAGTTTGGACAATCACACAAGATAAAGAACATGGCTGCTTCATAAGGTGACAGGCTGAATTGTGGTGTGTCTTGTACACATGTACTGATGCTGTGAGACCTCTTGTGAGGCGGGCTACATCTATAAATTAAATAATCCCATATATTAAAGATGTTTCTGTTTATCTGGATTGAGATTCTAACAGTTCATCCTAGAGAAGATCCAGATACCAAAAAGGATCATCCAGAGTTGCATTCTGAAAGTATTTCTGCAAATCTGTCATCTACGCCCTACTTCTCTTTAACTATATGAAGACACAGACTGCTGGTTATGGACCTAAAACAATGGGAAAAACCCAAAAAAGACCTTTCCTGTTCTTTAATGGGAAGCAAGTCAAGGATGTTCATTGCTGTCAAGCTGTTTCCACCTCATCACAACCCCATATAGCAGAGCAGAACTGCCCCATAGGATTTCTAAGGCTGTGGCTTAGTGGTAAGGAGTTGAACTGCCAACCCAATGGTTTGTTGTTGGAATCCACCAGCTGCTCCACAGGAGGAAAATGGGCAATCTCCTCCTATGTGATTTACTCTGGAAACTCACTGGAGGTTGAGCTATGAGTTGGTTTCAATTCAATGATACATAACAACAAACAATCGTTATGCAAGTACATGACTGCCACTACCTTTCTCCCTTGAGAGTGCTAGTGAGTTTGCACCTCTGACTCTCTGTTAAGTAGCCAAATGCTTCACAACTACACTACGAGGGCATACCAAAGTGTAAGTTGAAAGCAAACAACTTAGTCAAGATAAACTCTTCATCTCATTTGTGGCCTTATACTTCAATGAACAACTTGAGCTTCAAACTTGCCATGTCTAAATCAGTATTAATTGTTTCCACATCATGAACTAGCTCCTCTATTGATTATACCTTTCTAAGATGGGAAGTTGGTACCATGTTTTTAAAATCATTCTAGACTCCTCACTACCAACAGGTAATTAGACTAGCATGATAAACAAAGGCAGTTCACATACATTAAGTACTGGTCAATACCAGAAACTTGATAATATTCTATTCATTGACTTACCTACATTTTTCTCCCTGAGGGATGTAGACACTTTTATATGTGCTTGTACTTCATCCTCACAAGATCCTTAAGGTAGGAAACTGAGGCTTTGAAAAGTTACAGAGCTTGTGAACTGTGTAGTCAGGACTCCAGCTCCAAGTCCTGTCTAGTCTTATCTGTTGTTCCTCCTCACCATTCACTCTTCCCCCTATGCAACCTGATACTTTCACATCTTCCAGGCCTTGCATGATCTATCCTTGTACCACTTATTTCCTGTACTTTTTCTGTGTGCAGGAACCCAGCCAGAAAGAGATAACATTTGACACTCCTTTGTAAGTGCTCTTTAGTACCTATGCCAATATCTTTCAAACACTGGTGCTTATCATTTCATTTGCCTATTCAATTAAACTAGGAGCAACTCTAAACACGAATCTTTTAAAAATAAATTTTTTAACATTCACAACAGCATCATATTAATTTCAATTAGTTTTTATTACATTTAACATTCACACTGTATGTCTGTATGAATGAAGGGCTAGCCTATTAGATGAGGGAAGGGAGAATGAAAAGAACTAGCAAAAAAGTAAAGTATATCCACTCACTTATCAGCATGGTTTGATCCTCAAAACCAGGTCATTATGCAAAAATGGAAGTTGTTCTCATCTAACCACAAAATAGAGGATGACTATATCTTCACCTAAGTGCCAATTACATAACTACTGAATTACTGAGAATCTTGGACTAACTAGCCAAGCTGACACATAACTTTACCAGTTCCAGTCAGTATTATTCTCCCAGCATTCCTTACAGCTACACATGTCATTAATAGGCAAAATATCTAAAGTAGATTTTTTATTATTGTTGTAAGCACAAAATGCCAGATAAGTTAGTTAATAAGAGTAAGTACGCTCTCTAAAGTATAGCTGTGGAAAGAAAAATCCAGGTTTTAGTGCTGTTTTGGTTATCTATTGATACTGAAACAGAAATAAGCAAAAATTTGTAAGTAAGTACTTTAAGAAGCTGAGATTTATTTTCTCACTGTTTAGGATGTTAGAAGTCTGAAATGGGAGAAGGCTTTCTTTCTGTGTTAGCTCTGGAGAAAATTTCTTGACTCTTCGGTGATCTCATGTGGCATGACAATTATCTTCCACCATTTCTGCTTGCTTGTTTCATCTCTTTCATATTTCAAAAGAGAGTGACATGCTCTGCAGTAATCTTGTAACATTAGCATAACAAAGACAACCCATTCTGAAATGCGGTTATAATCAGAGGTACAAAGGTCAGAATTTACAACATGCTTTAGGGGAATCTACTTCAGCCCGGCAACTGCTAATTGATCACATTATTGTTGTTGCTGTGGACCACAGAGTCAGAATCGACACATAGCTGACCCTCTGGCAGGTTTTCAGAGGCAGTTAATCACACAGACGACTGCCCACCCATCTCCTGCAGAGCAGCTGGTGGCCTTGAACCATGTGCCTTTGGGATTGCAGTGCAGCTCCTCAAATCACCAAAACACTCTGAACTCAAGTAACTATTCCCTTAGAGACAGGGGTTACAATATTTGTTTGGCCTGTAGTTTATGGACCTAATCTAAGACCCTAAGAGATAATACATCGCAGAATGGCTTATGCTGGTTTATAAAACGGACAGTTTTCTCAATCACCTGCTATGCATCAAAGAGCTGGATGATGGATAAGGATAACAGAAGTGAGGACTTTGAGTTGTGGTGGTAGAGTACTGATATCCCATGGACTGCCAGAAGAACAAACAGAAATGTCTTGGAAAGTGGAAGCAAAGATTGGTCAAGTTTCATCTTTCATACTTTGGATGTGTAACTAGGTGAGGTCATTCCTTGAAGAGGGACATCATGATTGGAAAGATGGAGAGTCAGTGAAGGAGAGAAAGACTAGAGATGGGTTGACATGGTGACTTCAGCAATAGGTCCTAGTGTGTCACAGATGATGAGGATGGCACAGGACAGAGCAGGGTTCAGGTAACTGTTAATGGAGTCCTTATGAATCCTACTCTATTAGCACTTAATAACAAAAATAGCTTAATTAAACTGTTTTGTGATAAATGTTGTTAGGAAAGATATTCCCTGGAAAGTTGTAGGGTCAGCAAAAGAGAAGAAGACCGTCAACTAAATGGATTGACACAGAGACTGTGAACAATGTGGCTTCAATGTGTCAAGAGATGATGAAGACGGCACAGGGTTCAGATCTATTGTTAATAGTGTTGTTACAAGTTAGATTCAACTCTATGACACCTAACATCAACAAGAACAAATGCTTTTGTAATGATATTTTTATAAACCCCAATAAATAACAAAAATAAACTAAAAAACTTTCATGGCTAAGTAATTCTAAATGTTAAGCTGCTCTTCTTGAGTTGATATCTAAGACAATACTACCAAACCATTTTTGGAGATCTTAGCATCACTAAGATCATCATACAGAACATTTCAGGACTAGATGCAGAAAAGTACTGAAGGAAGAAAGAAAAAGTGAGTCCCTTCCCAAATGAGGTATTTACTGGGATTTACTAAGAGGAGTATATAGGGTTTTCAGAGGCTTGTTACTTAAGAAGTAGATGACCAATCCTGCTTCCTCGTCTGTTATGATAGATGGAGAAAGACTGAAACTATCAACAACTTCATTTTACTTGGACCCACAACTAACACCATTGACTCCAGTAGTCAGGAAATTAGGAGATGTATTGTACTGGGAAAGTCTGCAGTTAAGGACCTCTCCAAATTATTGAGGAGTATGATGTCAGTTTGAGGACTAAGATGCGTCTGATTCAGAACATCATCTTTCTGTTCACTTGCTAGGCATCTGAGAGCTGGACAATGAATAAGGATGACAGAAGAAGAACTGATGCTTTTGAGCTGCAGTTGGAGAAGAACACAAAACATCCCACGGACAGCCAAAAGAACAAATATGTCTCAGAGAAGGTACAGCCACAGTGCTCTTTGGAGGCAAGAATGATGAGGACTCACTTTACATACTTCAGGCATGTTACTAGGAGGGGTTACTCCTTGGAGAGGAAGACCCTCAACAGGTTGTACTGACATGGTTACTGCTGCAGTGGGCTCTAGTGTATCAGGAGGTGTGAGGATGGCACAGGATAGGGCAGAGTTCAGATCAGTTGTTCACAGGGTTGCTATGACTTGACGGCACCTAACAACTGAGAGGAGAGGGAAGTTATAAATGGGAAGTTGAGAAATCAGATTATATAACATTAAACAGGTTTCTTCTTACAGCATTTCTCAGCATATTTAAAAAGCTATTATACATTGTAAGTCTTCAGAGAGATCAGGCACATTTAGGGTGGGTGGCCATAGACCATTCTAAGTCTTCAAAAGAGTTTATAGGTATACAATTTACAGAAATTGTAAGGAATCAATCTCCTTTATGCATACAAAATAAAAGATCAAAGTTAATTCTCTTTAAAGTTTTCAAAATAATAAAACCTGTTTCTTTCATCAACATGCATTTAAGAGGGGGAAACCCCAGAAAACAAAAACTTAGACCCTCCAACAAAGAGCTGTACACCTAAGAATTTTAGAATGTGTTCTCATTTGCCCTTTTCTCTAGAAAGCAGGTATTAATAAACAGAGATTATGTCCAGTAGAAAGATACCTGATAGAAAAATTTTCAAATTCATTTGCCAGTTCCCAGGGGTCAAGACCAAATTAGAGTTGTCTAAGGTTTATATATTTCTTTTAAAACATGAATTGAGAAAAAGCCAATACCTTTTGTACTGCATTTTGGGAAAAATCTTCAAACAGTACATTGATTATAGAGTTATGTGGTTTCAAGTAATGCTTCTAGAAGTTAAGGGGAAAGGTGGATGGACTCAGGGTGTGTCCTTGGAAGGCAGCTGACTGGCTGCCAAAGGGTCTGGTAGAACAGGCTGCCCTGCTCACTCTACCAATTGCAAAGTCTGGCCTATGGCCACTGTTCCTGTCCCAGAACAATAAATCCTAGAAGCCAGAATTTATCCTAACAAAGTTCTTAAGACAGAATGGTACTATATTGATTTATGCAACAAAAGGCTAGCAATAACAGGAACAGATACTTAACATTTCTGTCCTCATAAGCAAGCATCAAAATACTGTGCTCAGAAAATTGCTTAGTGAGCCTGGCTTCAAAATAAATATTACTGAATTTAAATATTTAATGGCATTGTGACGGTTGCTGTTAAGCGCTGTCAAGTCAGAACCGACTCACAGCTGACCCTAAAAATACTAGGCTTTGAGAGGCTGTAAATCACACAGGAGGAGACTACCCATCTTTTTCTCATGGAGTAGTTCGTGGATTTGAATCATGTGCCTTTGGGCTCCTTACACTAGGCCACCAGTGTAGGCATTAATAACACTGTTGTTGTTAAATGTCGCTGAATTGTAGACGACTCATAACAACCCTTTGAATGAAAGACCTGAACACTTGTATAACTTTCATCATTTCTCCAAGTTCATAAAGGTTCCGGAGGAAAGCTAATTTAGAAGTGGATGCCATTCCTGCTTTCAAGCTTGTTTTAATTGGGAGCGCCACCAAACACTGTCCACCATATAGTTTACCATTATCACATTTGACACATCAGTGTCACAGTGTTTAGCATGCCAGCAACCACGAGTTACCTCTGTACAGCAAGTGGACAGACCACTGCTACCACTTAGAAGAATGCCTGACACAAAAACAATTCAAATCAGGCCTGAGGATCACAGATTAAAACACCTTTGGCTTAGTAGCATCACACTCTGTCCACCAGGCCAACAGAGCTCTCTCTATGTAGTAGCTGTTAAGTGCCGTTGAGTCGCAGACGATTCATAGCAACTGGTAAGACAGTTAAGAGACTTTGTTCCTTTTTAAAAAAAAAAATTTATTACCAATCTAATGTCATTAACTTAATTAATATCTTAAAAAAGGAACAAAGACTCATAATGGTAACATCTTAAAAAAGGAACAAAGACTCTTAACTATCTTACCCAGGGCACCTAAGACCACTATCGCATAGTGGCAAGGGGATGGATCACACTTAGCTCTGTTGCTGAACAGGCTTTCCCAGAAAGAAGTGGAGTTCGTGGGTTAGCCAAAACTCAAACAAACTCCCTGCTGTTGAGCTGACTCCCCCCCACAGTTCCCCTGTAAGACAGTGTGGCACCATTGAGAAGGTTTCCAAGGTTGTAAATCTTTATGGAAGCAGACTGCCGTACCTTTCTCCTGTGGAGTGGCTGGTGGTCTAAACCAACAACTTTTCAGTTTGCAGTCAAGCATTTAATCACTATGTCACTAACATTCCTGCTGGGGACTAGAGTTGGGAAGAAATATTAGTTAGGATCATGGACTGAAGTGTGTCACCCTAAAATATATGTATATAATGCTATAATTTGGAAGCTAATGATCCCCTAAGAACTGATGAAGCAAAGCGTTGTAAAAGGATTAAAGATGGAATACAACACCTCTTAATCCCAAAACATTCCTAACTGGATGTAAGAAGACTTTTACTAAGGCTGTTATTGTTAAAGGCTGCTGAGTTGAGTACACCTCATAGTGACTGTACGAATAACTGAACTCTGTCCTATCCTGTGTCACCATCATCTCTGACATACTTGAGCCTACTGCCACAGTCACCATGTCAATGCATATTATTAGAGGTCTTCTTCTCTTTTGCTCCACCTTTACAAAGATGATTTCCCTTTCTAAGGAACAGCCTCTCAAGTCAACATGTCCAAACTATGTGTGGCCTGTATTAATTGAAACTGGGCCCTCAGTAACACCAAGAAATCACTGCCAGGATATAGTGCATCTTTTTTGGACTTTAGCATCTTCTCTTTGAAGTTTCTTGACATTTGGGAAGACCAAAACAAAGGAGATTTCCAAGGAGAATGTGGTCTGGAGTTGCTAAAAGAAACAGGAACATTCCTTCACAATCAACATATAGCAGGACTTCCCCTAGCGGTGTAACCTTGAATTTGAACTTCTGGTGTCTTAAAGGGAAAAAGAACACATTTCTGTTTGTTAAAGTAATCCACTTGTGATTCAAATCCAATAGTACCTCTGAGGAGACAAAGAGAAGTAATCTTTTTTACAGATATGAAAAACCAGTGGAAGGAGTGTCAGCTATGAGTTGATTCCCACTCAAGAGCAATGAGAGAATCAGAGAGAGTGAGATAAAAAGATGTAATGAGTTTAATTCAAGTGAAAAGATTCTTTATAATTTAAATAGTTTATTGTTTTCTTTCTGTTTTACAAATATAAGTATATAATCCCTATTTAAAAACCAGATCTGAGCAAAAAACTGTGTCTTACTCATCTTTGTAATAAAAGTGGTACAACACTTGGGAAATAACTGAACACACAGTAGACATTACACAAGTGATAATGAGTAACTTTAATCATATGTAGAGGTTTTAACTTTAATCATATTTAGAGGTTTTTACATTGTGTATGTTTCATATCTAAGTCTATTTGCATTAAAAACTAAACAAATAGTCAAATAAATGTAGAAAGAGCAGGGGAAAAACCCCACTCTTTTGTCTTAATTAATAGTTAACTTTTAGAAATTAGCATTTAAAACAAGAGAAATGGGACACAAATACACCCACTCCTCACTTATCGACAAGTTTACTGGATTGGAGGAAGACTCATCAACAACCTACATTATGCAGATAACACAACCTTGCTTGCTGAAAATTAAGAAGACCTGAAGCACCTGCTGCAAAAGGTCAGGGACTGTAGTTTTCAATCTGAATTCAAGCTCAACATCAAGAGCACAAAGATTCTCACCACTGGGTCAACTGGCAGTACTATGATAGATGGAGAAAAGATTGAGATTGTTAACAATTACAGCTTGCTTGGTTCCCCAATCAACACTCTTAACACTAGCAGTCAGGAAATCAAAAGACAAACTGCACTTGGAAAATCTGCTGTCAAGGACCTCTCCACAGTACTGAGAAGCAACAATGTCAGTTTAGAGACTAAGGTGCACCTAATTCAGGCCATGATCTTCGCAATTACCTACTATGTGTCAGAGAGCTGGACAATGACTAAGGATGGCAAAAGAAGAATCTACACCTTCAAGTTGTGGTGCTGGTGAAGAGTCTTGAACATACCATAGACTGACAAGAAAACAAGTAAGTTTGTCTTGGAGATGGTAAAACCAAATTTCTCTTTGGAGGTTAGGATTTTGAAGCTCTGCCTTACATTGGGCACGTAGTCAGGAGGGACTAGTTCTTAGAGGAGGACATCATGCTTGGAAGGGCAGAGGGACAGCATAGGAGAGGAAGACCCCAGATGAGATGGAATGATACCGTAACTGGGGTATTGGGGGTAGGTGTGTCAGAGTCAGTGAGATTGGCCCAGGACAGGGCAGGCTTCAGAGCTGCTGTACACAGGGTCGCTATGAGTCACAGGTGACTCGACAGCACATAGTAACATGTAGCACTTACCATCACAGTAAAAAAAAAAAGTCCTGCTGATTAGTTTGCCTTAACAAAATTTATATGGCAATAATGAATGCAATAACGAGATGAGAGGAAAGAGTAACACTGACTGTAAGGTTATGAGTCAACTTTGCTCAGCCATGATTCTCTGTGGTTTGGTTAGTTATGTGATGATGGAGTTTTTCTCCATTTAGTGTTTTGATGTGGTCATCCTTTATTTCACACACAATTTCTGCATACTGATCTGGTCTTTGAAACCTAACCTTATCGAGAAGTAAGGTAGCTTCTTCAAATTATACAAAAAGAAAAAGTGATTAAATTATTATGAAGACTAACACAATAGGTTAAAAAAAACACACAACCCTCACATATATCTAGATTACTGACACTAACTCCTCTAATGGATTTTTAACACTGTTGTCTTTCATTAAAGCACTTTAGCCAGAAAAAAAAACACACAACAGGATACAATTTACAAGTCTAGAATTCCTAGACTGATAAAAACAAGACTAGGTGCCCCTGAATTTCCTGCTCACATGTTTTTCCCAGACACCCCTATTCATTAATGAAGATACTAGTAACAGTCAAGTCCAACATTCTTTAGCTTATCAAACCTGGGGAAAGGAGATAACAAATCTGGCACTTAGGCCATCTATAAATAGATGTGGGGTCTCCAACCATTTACCATCAAACTTCTAACATGGAAAACCAGAATGACATCACCTCACTGTTAAAAGAAATTCACTCATGGTTGCATCTTAGTTTTTACATTTTCCATTTCAGAGAAAAATACACTTAATGCTACTGCTTTGTCTTGGAGTATAAAAGGCAAGGCTCCCTATACGCATCTTTATTTGTCATCACAGTGACCTATAGTAAGTCCTCAGGTTGGGAACTGTGGGTGCTGTGTGCTGAGTCTGTCCTCATGACAGAGCAGTCAGTCTCTTTCCTCTGTGAGGAATAGTTAAAAGAGCTAGACATTCAGTCAGGCTGGGGTGGGGGTGAATGGATGGGGGAGGAAGAGTAAAAGTTGTATTCTTTCTCACCAAAATTTACTGCAAACAGATATCACGTATAAGCCCTGGTGGTACCATGGTTAAAGTGCTCAGCTGGTAACCAAAAGGTCAGCAATGTGAACTCATCAGTAGTACCAGAGAAGAAACATGTGGCAATCTGCTTCTCAAAAGATTACTGACATATACAGCAGTTCTACTGGATCACTGAGATGAAACCAACTTGAAGGCAAAGAGTTTGGTTCTGGTAATTATATACTATGTAGCACCACTGTATTAGGCATTGAGGATATAAAGTTGTATCTAATGGTCCTTAGTGGCAAGAAGATGTGCTGCAATCCTGAAGGCACATGGTTCGAAGCCACCAGCTGCTCCGTGGGAGGAGGACGAGCAGCCTTCTCTCTTGAGATTAACTGCCTCTGAAAATCTGCTGGAGGGTCAACCATGGGTTGGTTCTAACTCTACGTTACACAACAACAACATCCTTAAGACGTTCAGTTTCATGAACACAGGACGCAAAAGGGGGAAATTATTAGTTCTCTAAAAGGAAGAGTAGCTGAAAAGGGTTTAATAAAAATGAAGATGCGTGATGTAACTGAATTTTAGGGAGTGGGGAATAGAAGTTCATCATCAGATGACAGGGCAGAGGGAGAGATGCAAGTCATGAAATGGGCTGATATTTTTTAACACAGAGAGAATGTTATTATATTGCTGGGAAGTTAATTAAAAGACATATTCTGATGGGAAAGTCTGCTGTTAGGGACCTCTCTAAAGTACTGAAGAGCAATGGTGTCTCTCTGGAGACTAAGGGGCGTCTGATACAGGCCATGCATCAGAGAGTTGGACCATGACTAGGAATGACACAGATGAGCTGTGGGAAGATATCAAGAATACTATCCATGAAAAATTCAAAAGATCACTACAAAGACAAAGGAGGAAAAAAAGACCAAGATGGACGCCAGTTGAGATTTTGAATATTGCATTAGAATGCTGAGAAGCCAAAAAGAAAAGAAAATCTTAGGAAACTAAAGACCTGAACAGATTATTTCAAAAG
>NW_006399907.1:2470323-2471693 GCF_000299155.1 Elephantulus edwardii | reverse complement strand
TTATAATCTATAGAAGATCTTCATTATACATAAATGGCATTTAATAACAATGTTGCTGTTATGTGCCATTGAGTCACTTGCAACTCATAGCAACCCTATGTTCAACAGCTCTGAACCCTACTCTATTCTGTGCCAACCTTACTGTCTCTGACATACCTACCTCCATTAATCCAGTCAATGAGTCAATTCATCTCATCGAGGGTCTTCTTCTCTTGCACTGTCCTTCCACCGTCCCTCTCCAAGAACTGATCCCTCCTTGCAACACGCCCAAAGTATGTCAAATGAAGCTTCAGAATCAGTGTCTTCAACGAGCAGCCTGGTCTCACTTTCTCTAGGACAAACTTATTTTTCCTTCTAATAATATATTCAATACTCTTCTCCAGAAACACAGCTCAAAGGCATCTATTCTCTTTCTATAATCCCTAGTCATTGTCCAGCTTTCTGATGCATAGTAAGTAACTGCAAAGACCATGGCATGGATTAGATGCACCTTAGTCTCCAGTCTGACATTGCTGCTCTTCAGCATTCTGGAGAGGTAGGTCCCTGACAGCATATTTCTCCCAATAAAACTCTCCTTCTGATAATTTTTAGATCAGTAAAAGTCTCTAAAAAAACATAAAAGATGTTCAGTTCACTAGTCAATCAAAGATACAGAAACTTTAAATGATGTACTATATTTCCTATATTATCAAAGTAGTAATAATAAAGGGGGAAATCCCTTAAGAAAACCCCTCACCACCTTAGTGAGGTGTAGTCATTAGATACATCTGTCCTTGTTTTAGAATAGATATAAACAGAATCTATGTCAATTTGTATAAAAACTTCAAAACGTTTTTCTTTTTACATAATTCCATCTTTAGAAACCTACTCTAAGAAAATAATCAAAACTACAGCAAAGATTTGTAAAGAGTAGATTTTGTGGTGGTGGTTTTTCAAGCAAAACATTACTGGAGAAAAAAAAACATTACTGAAATGCATAAAATTAAGTGGTATTATGGATAGAATAATAAGAGCATGTTAATACCACAGAAAGAATATTAAAGGAAATCTTTTAAAAATATTTTAAATAGCTTGAAAAAGAATGTCATATAAAACAAAAGAAGTACCAAGCTTGACCTTCAGGTACAATATAAACTCATCTATAGATTGTCTCCACACCAACCGAGTGTGGAAACTACAGAACAGTATCATTGATTTCACATACAAGCAAGGTTCTACTGAAGATTATCCAAAAACGACTGGAACAGCACATCAGCAGAGAACTTCCAGAGGTCCAGGCTGGGTTTAGAAGGGGTCGTGGTACTAGGGATATTGTAGCTGATGTTAGATGGATCTTAGCTGAAAGCAGGTAATACCAGAAGAATGTCTAT
>NW_006399907.1:2463662-2469252 GCF_000299155.1 Elephantulus edwardii | reverse complement strand
ATGTTGGAAACACAGAAATTATGGATGATTTCCACTTTGTCCTCTACAATAGAGAATCAATTTTGACAATCAGGAAAAAAAAGTCTTAGGAGGTAGTTGAGGTGAGAAGTGGTAGAAGTGAACAAACGCTGCATACACAAATTTGGAGTTTTCCCTATGAACCAAAGTGCTGTTTTAGTGGAAGACTTTGAAGAACAGCAAAAAGATTATGATGTCATAGGATAAAATTAAAGACAAATTAGAAGATTACTATTACATGGAATTTCAAGGAAAAATTTTCAGTCTTCCTTAAGACTTTGTCAGAAAGCTATTTTTCAGTGGCTTTGACTTGTGCCCTCCAACAAGGACTCAAACTATTGTTCTCTTCCCAAATATCTTTCATACTGGTGACTTAAAATATTATAAAAATTTAAAAGCAAGGCAGCACAACACAGTTACATTATCTTTAAGTTTTATTTCTGGTAAGGGAAATGCTGTTCCAAAAATATAAAGAGAGGGAGCTTTAAAAACATATTCCTTTCCACCTTTAACTCCTTTGCCTGTGTTAAAGGAAACGATGCCTAATTTAAAAAAACTAGTACTAGAAACCAAACCAAAACAAACAAAAATCTACTACAATCAACACGCTCTTCTTGCTGGTGGGACTGGTCAAAACTGTGGAGAACCTGGGGCCCAGGGTGGCTGAGGTTCTGGAAGGCAAATGAGTGGGAAAGAAAGGCCACTTTCAAGGGCAAAGCCACCAAAATGAGCTAGTGTACAGAGGTTCAAGCCTTCTCCAGGACTATATCAACATGCAGAGTACTGAGGAGTGTGGGTTCCAGATGCCCTGTCTGGTGAAGGACAATAAAATGGGTTGACTTAAAAAAAACACCCCCAAAACAAAAAACCCAATAAAATAAATAAAAATGAAAAGAGCACGTTGACTATACTAGGTTTTGGTTGGTTGGTTGGTTGGTTTTGGTTTGTGTATTATTTTTTTTTTAAACTAGGTATTATTTCCTTTAACACACGTGCTTAAGCATGAACTACTGGTGTAACCAAACAAGAACAATCAGTGGTCAAGGCAGGAAAAAAAGGTGAATGGTGTGACGTGCTGGTAAAGGAAGGAGGAGGGTAAGCTTTGGGAAGCAAGCTGAACACATGAATCACTGGGGGCCCAACTATAAAACGCTCGGTTGACTTTCAACACATAGGCTCTTCATTTTCCTAACAGAAAACTTCTTACAAGAAGGACAGAGAAACGCAACTTGAAAATGGACCATGTTTAAGGGAGATAATAAAAATACAAATTACTCAACTAAGCACAAGGTCTTTAATTTCAAATGTAAATTTTTAATAAGTTACTTTCCCCACTCATTCAGACATTTAAGAGCTTCAACATCACTAAGTAGTTTCAGGAAAGACATATGTAAACTGGTTTGTTGTTCATTTTCAAATGAAAACAACCCATTAAAAACAGAAGCAGCAATATGCCCTACGCTCTCCTCCAGGACTATGAGGTGGGGTGGGGTACAAAACTTAGCTAGGAATAAAATTAAAACATGATATCACCAAGCTTATCATTTTAAGACATAACTATTCTGAGATATTTAAACTTTCCCAAGAGACTCTGTAAACATCATAAATTACCCAAAAAACTGCTGCCAAGTAAAAGCAGATACTACCATGTGACTCATCAGATTTGTATGCTGTGTTAAACACACAGATCACCTGACTTGTACAACACTGAGAAAATGCAAAGAGTCTACCTCATTAAGTCATAGGAGTACAAAAAGCTTTAAGGGAGGACAAAATTAGGGGCTAATGATCTTTACATTTAATACTTGAACAGCTTTGCTATACGATCAAGCACCAGACTAGGCCCATATCATTTTATTGGCTTGTGATCTTTAGAACACAAATTTGGTTTACTTGAGGAAACAAATGCAAGAGAAAACAAAACACCAAAACTGGAATAAAAAGTAAATTTGTAATTTGATGTCATCAAGGAAATGCTATAATACAGAAAGTATACTGGAAAGGCTTCCCATAAATCAGCTTAGGAGATTAATTTTTCCCCCCCAAATTTTCTAGTCACCATGAGGAGAGCTGAATTACAGAATCTGAACTTTTTATCCAGTTCCTCTTGGTTACCTGACTAGCTGACGGGAGAGCTCAAGCCTAGAATCCAGGTCACCTGGCCATCAGGGGGCACTCCCATTCTAGCAGACAGTCTATAGTGCAGTTGCAGATCTAGGACACAGTATGTCCTTCAGAGAAGCAGAGTATCAGCACAATGGCAGGACCACAAGGTATCTATAAAGTGCTCAGGTCATAGTCCATATATAACCTTTAGTCACTGTTTTAGTTTATGTTATAGATATGTGGATCAAATAGCTGTTTTTCAGTTTTGTTTTTTTTAGAGTGACCAAAAATAACATTTTACTTCAGACTTTCTGGAAACCAAAATATTATGACTAATGGCTTCTTGAAAGTTATTAGAATTTCCATTACATAAGCTGGTCGCCCTC
The DNA here is from genome assembly GCF_000299155.1 of Elephantulus edwardii. Classification (NCBI taxonomy): domain Eukaryota; kingdom Metazoa; phylum Chordata; class Mammalia; order Macroscelidea; family Macroscelididae; genus Elephantulus; species Elephantulus edwardii. Next base: position 2,466,742 of record NW_006399907.1, on the reverse strand, counting down.
AAATTATGTAAATTTAGCCCAAGACCCTACTTGTCTATAATTACTTCCTTAGAAAAAGCATGCCTCAAATGAAGTTCTCAAAATCTTATCCAAAATATGCAGTTGTGAGCACTTCTTACCTACCCAGGACACTTGAGAATGAGGGCAAAATTGATTTCCATCATAAAAGTAAAATAGATCTCACAGGAAAATAAGAAAATATCCAGAAGTACAGAATGCCATGGCCTTTCAGATTACTCAACTTAATGGCAACTAACAACAACAACAACACAGAATACAAAGGAAAGGGACCTTAAAATCCTACTTGCCTGAATATTCTGTTTAAACCACTGGGAAATAGACTAGAGATAACTACCTTAATATAAATTTTGGCTCTGTTACTTATGACCTATGAGATTTCAGGCTGTCAGTATCCTCATCTACAAAGCAGAGAGAATGGCAATATGTAAGAATTAATAGCTAGTGTTTTACTGAGTCCTTTACAAAATGTACTCATTGTTTTAAGCATTTAAAACATATTAACCAGCTGATTTTAATAAAGTGACAGACTGATAACACATATGAAGCACTTAGTGCTTTTAGACTTAACACTTAGTGTGTGAGATCTGGTCAAATACTCATTAGATTTCAGCTGTTGACTCGATGCCTTTGAGTCACGGTGGTGGTGAAGAATACTGAATATGTCTTCAAGAAAGTGCACCAGAGTGCTTCTTACAGGCAAGGGGAAGGAAACTTTGTCTGCCATATTCTGGGCAGGTTGTTAATAGGGCTCAGGAAGACCCTGAACAAGAGGGATTGACACAGTGACGGTACCAATGGGCTCAAGCAGATCAGGGATAGGAAGGATAGCACAAGATAGGACAGGGTCAAATTCACTATGAATTGTAGCCGACTTAATGGCACCTAACAACAAAACATTATGTTCATACTCACAATTTAAAGCATATATAAACACACCCACATAGTGTTTTAATACAAATGGACTCATAAGAACTATCCTGTTACTTGTCTTTTCTCTATATTGCAGATGTCCTTCAATAGTAATAGAAATAGCTCTGCTTCATCCGTTTTAAGGAGGATATAATAATGTTTTCTCCTCACTAGACACTGTGCTTTATCATGTCACTTAATCTTCAGAGCAACTCTAAAAAGCACGTAAGATTTAACTGGATAAAGTAATTTGCCCAAGAACATATAATTACACATGGAGGAACAAGGATTTAAATTAATGTTTCTCTGAAATTATGTGATCATGACACACTGGATTCCTTTATAGTGCCATAGCTTTAAACTAATGGCCACCAATAGATGTTTATGTGGGTTCTATTTTGGAACGGTAATTTCAGCAACACTGTAGTGTGTGTGTATATATGATCAGAAATTGTGTGCCTTCCTTATTTGTCTTTTTAGATGTGTCACAGAATAGTTACACTTAAAACTTTGATACACATTTCCAGATCACTTCCTAGAAAGATAGTCTCAATTGAACACTAACAATAAATGAAAGCCCATATGAGAACTGGTTTTTTGAAAACTCTTGTAAATCTCAGAGATGACAACATTTTAGTTTTATCTGCATTTTCCACTAGTGAATTCAGCATGCTTTCATAGATCTTAAATAATTATTTCTTCTTTTATATAGAAAAGATACAAGCCTTTTGCCCATTTTTCTACTGGAAGTTCACTTTTCAAAAAAAATTATGTTTCAATAATATAACTTTTACAATTATATCACAATTATGAAGGCATATTTCCTATGTTATACTGTCTTCATTTAATTGCCTAAATTAGGGGAAGGGAGGTATAAGACTGCTCCACTGTACGAACGGAAAAAATAACCAATACAGTGTTGTAGCCAGAATCTAGCAATGATGCCGTCAGGAGTGATTTAGGGTTAAAAATCAGGTTTAAACTGTATCTAGAAAGGTTCCCAGCAGCAGAGAAATAGCCTTGGGAATCCAAAGGCAAGCATTCCTTTGGCATGGTCTCCTGGTGGTAACAAAGGCGTCCCTTCTTTTTATCTGCCTGGCCCTCTTACAATCAGAAAGTTCTTCTTACATCTAACCCAAATGTTTCCCATGGAAATTCAAACCCATTTCTTCTTCTCATATTCTGTGTCAAAATTAGGAATTTCACCAAAGCAAATAATGGGTTCAGATTCTCATGGTAAGTAAGTAAAAGGTAGTTGAAATCAGTAGTTATCTTGAAGCCTCTTATTACATAATCAAATCTTTTTAAACTTTCAGTCTATTTTACTAAGGGAGTGAATGGATCTCTTTCCAGAAAACTGTGAAACTTACTTGAAAATAAACTTGCCTTTCTGAAGTCTTCATAATTAGCACATATCTGAGAATTTAAAAGCGGACACCTTTCACAGTGCTATTTTCAAATGTCTTTATTAATGAAAAATATGTTTTATCAAACTTTATAAAAAAGTCAGTGTTGGGTACAGTACTAAACAATGAATATGCATAGCAATCTTTGATGTTCAAAACAATTCTTTAAAGTAGGTAGATACTTCTCAATGTATAATTGAGAAAAATGAAGCTTAGTTAAGTCACCAACTCAAAAACTCAAATGTTAATAAGTGGAATCTAGTCTATCCTATACTAGAACCAAAGCTTTGCTGTGTCATTCAGCTTTATTTGCCTCTCATTTGACCTTTATTTTCAAATAAGGTTGTCTCCCTTTATGGGATACTTTGCTCCTAAAAGCATTATGCTATTTATAATAAAGAATTTATTTTTAGCTCTTCCCACCATAAAAATCATGGAAGAATAACAACCTCAAGGTTTTACAAAACCAAAGAGGTCATATTTAAGAATGCAGCATTTAGAAAGCCAAAGGAAGAATATATGTGCACAAAGACGTCAAGAGAGTGCACAGAAGCAACTCTAGAGCTTTGTGTCTCTTTCAGAACCTCTTATGTTCCATTAATCTACTTATTTATTAATGTAGATAAGCCAAACTATTTTCTTTTCATATCTATTCAGCTAACAGATGCTGCCCTGGATGTGCTCACCAAGTTGTGCCAAGAAATCTGGAGAAAAACCACTTGGCCAACTGACTGGAAGAGATCT
>NW_006399907.1:2459785-2462489 GCF_000299155.1 Elephantulus edwardii | reverse complement strand
ATGAGGTGGATTGATTCAGTGACTGTGGTAATCTGGATGGGTGTGTCAGAGGCAGTGCAACTGGCACAGGATACAGCACATAGGGTCGCTATGAGTCGCAAACAATTCGACGGCACATAACAACAACAACAACAACAACATCACAGACTTTTAAGTCCCTTAGTACTGAAAATGGTTGAGCATGCACATTCCAAAAGATTGGCAGTTTAACCTACATGGAGGCACCTCAAAAAAGAGGACCAGCCACCTCCTGTTGAAGGATGACCGCCTGGATAACCGATGAAGCACAGTTCGACTCGGTTCACTTGGGGGCTGCTGCCATGATTTGAATTGACTTGAGAGCAACTAACAATAATAATATATTTTGATGTATAATCATATTAAGCCCCTTTCCATTTTCATTTTTTTCTGACATTTTTATAAACTTTCTCATATGAACTTTAGAATTTGGCGGTAAAAAGTTAAACTTTTTTAAAAAAACAACATAACAACACACTGCTGGCATTTTAATGAGCAACCATCTTTTTTAACAGGGAAAACTCACATAACATATAACCAACCACTCGGTGGTATTTAGTGTATTCAAAAAGTTGTAGGTAGTCTCTAATTTAAAAATTTATGCATTATCCCATAAAAACATCCCATTTCCATTTAGTAATCATCCTCCTGGCAAACACCAATCTGCCTTCTATCTCAATTAATTTGCCTATTCTGGATATATCCTATAAAAAAGATCATACAATATGCACCCTTTAGTTGTATGGTTTATTTAATTTAGCCTGTCTTTAAGGTTCATTTAAGTTGTAGTATGTATGGCTAAACAGTAGTCCACTGTGTATATAAGTCATGCCTTATTTACTTGGGTTTCTTCCACTTTTTTGCTATTAATAAAGAATGTGGCTATAAAAATTCAGTACAGATATTTCTATGTAGACATGTACTTTAATTTCTTTTAGATATAAACCTAGGAATTAGGTAACTGGGTCACATAGCAACTCTAGGTTTAAATTTTCAAGAAGCCACCACCTTGCTCACTATAAAAGCTGCACCATTTTACATTTGCACCAGCATTAAAGGAGGGTACCTATTTCTCTTCATCCTCCTCAAAGGTTGTTGATTTCTGTTACTGATTAAAGCCAGATGTAGATGAATAGATGAAAACTTTCTTTTACAATGGTCTTTCTCAAAATTGATCACTAGGAGGGCCCAGAACAGTCCACATCTCATTGTTATGCATGGGGTTGACTCCACAGCAGCTAACACCAGCAAATGTGGGTGTGAAGTTGTACCTAATTATGGTTTACCTATTTCCTTAAAATGACTAGCGCCAAACATCTTTTCATGGGGCTGTTAGTCCCTTCTACATCCAAACACCTTGTACTTTTTTGTAGTTGTGTGGTAAGACTTCTATATTTTAGATATTAATCTCTTTAATTGTTCTGTGTCTTAGAAATATTTTTTCCCATCCAGTAGGCTGTTTTTTTCACTTTCATGTGTTGTAAGGCACTAAAGTTTTTTTTTTTTTAACTTTGATAAAGCGTGGCTTATCTAATCTTTTTCTCTATTGCTCATTCTTCTAGTAACACATTTAAAAATTTATCAATAAATCAAAGGTCATGTAGACGTTTATGTTTCCTTCTAAGAGTTTGAAAGATTTTTTTGTCATATGCTATCGAGTCAGAACAAACTCAGAGATGACCCTCTAGCATGTTTTTTGTGGCTCCTATGTTTTTCATGGGAGGTGACCACTCATCTTTTTTCCATGGAGCAGAGGGTAGATTTGAACCACTTGCCTTTGGGTTGGCAGTGCAGCTCTTTAACACTAAGCGACCAGAAATCTCTCTTATACATTTATTCTCGCAATTACATCTATATCTATGCTGAGTTAATTGTTGGACATATAGTATAAAGAGATGAGTGTCATCTTTTCTAAAAGTATACTCAAAATGACCCTAGCCTTGGTCTCAGCTAGCATTTTTTAAACTTATTTTTATTTTATATTGATGTGCATATAAAATTTTTATCATTCACATTGTGTTTCATACAATCATTCCCATTCATTGTCTTGTAAAACCAATTACTACTGAACTATGTCCACCACTACTCCCTCTTTTCAGATCTCTTCCGGATTCAGCTAGCATTATTATTTTTTTTTCTTCTCACGTCAGATGGGCAACGTGACCATGTCATAACATGTTTTAAAGGGTGGCATATGTCATACTGAACACCCAATCATCCTGGTTAGGAACTGGAAAAGGATCAGCCAGCACTCTTATCTGGGTTTCTTTGTTGAGGTATTCCTGGCACATGGTTGGCAAGTACCCAAATGGAAGGTCAGGTTTTTGTTTGAATTGTGTTAAGAACATATGCAGCAGAACATACCCCAATTCAAAGTTTTTACATGTACAATGCAGTGACATATATTATGTTCTTCACGTTGGACAAATATTTCATGCCCCTTTTCAGAACTGTTTCTACTCTATTAATACAAACTCACTGTTCCTTAAAGTGTGTGTGTATATATATGCATATATATATGTATGTGTGTGTATATATATTCATTTAGATTGCCTTCGAGCCTAGCATGACTCATGAACAAAAAGCCTGAAGTTCCTCTACAACAATCAACATTTATCAAAGTTCATAGAGTTTCTGGAGACATGTTATTTAGGAAGTGGATGCCACTCCTGCATATATATATGTG
>NW_006399907.1:2448534-2459579 GCF_000299155.1 Elephantulus edwardii | reverse complement strand
CTTCAGAAATCCAGTGCAGCGATGACTTGGTTCTCAGTGGTATGAGTTTTAGATTGTTTGGTTTAAAGAGACTTTGGAGGATACTTTGTGGTTTAAAGATTATTTCAGGGCAATATTTTCAGGGATTCACTGAGTATCAGAGGCTCCAGAAAGGCTGCACTTGATGAAAATTGAAATTTCTTCTGCGTAAGATTCTTAAATAGAATCTTGATCAAAATATTTACTAATAGAGGTAGTTCTGGTCTCAAGGCATAGGAATAGTTATGGAGGTAATGAACCAAATATTCTACTTCTTCCTATTCCTGACCCTCCTTCCTCTGTTGCTTCTAGGAAATAGACCAGTTGTTGTAACTGGGATAGCTGCTGGCAAGCTTTTAAGACCACATCATATTTTGGTTCTCTAGGTGGTCTAGTGGATAGAGTTGTGCTGCCAATTCTAAGGTGAGTGATACGAATTCAACCAGTGCTCTCTGCGGGAGGAAGACAGGCAGTCTCCTCCCGTGCACAGCGTCTGAAAACCCACTAGTGAGTCCACTATAAGTCAGTTTCAATTCAACAATAATGAGGTTTTTCTTTTGTTTTCAAATAAACTTTTTATTTTATACGGATTTACTTACAAAAGTCATTTACATTGTTTTTCACACTGGGTCTTTCCTATTTCCTTTTCCCACCCCTCCCTCCACCATCATATTGTTCAATCCTATGACTACCCCCCTGCCCATCCTCACCCTTCAGCTCCTGCCCCCTGTGCCCTGGATTCTCAGACATGTTTTACTAGTTATCTTTTTATTTCTACAATAATGGTCTTCTACAGTATTTATCCTTATGAGACTGAGTTAGTTCACTTAGCATAATGCTCTCCAGTCCCTCTCAAATTAGGCACTGATTTTCAAAATCATTGCTCCTACATGCTGTACCATCATGTGAATGAACCATAATTTCTCAATCCGTTTAATTATGGTTGAACATTTGGGCTGTTTCCATCTTCTTGAGAAGGTGAATAATGCTGTTATGAAAACTGGTGTACAAATCTGTTTGTGCCTCAGTTCTAATTTTCTCAGGGTATAGTCCAAGCAGTGGAGTATTTGGGTCTATGTTCAGCTTTTTGAGGCTATGCCAAACTGCCTTCCAGAGTGATTGCATCATTTTATAATCTCACCAACACTGTTTGAGTTCCTATCTCTCCCCATGTTCTCCAATATTTATTACTTGCTGTCCTGTTAAACTCTGCCACTGCTACTGGGGTGAGATGGTATTTCATTGTGGTTTTGATTTGCATCTCTCTTATGCAATGAGGTTTTCTTAAATATGACAATAGGACAATTAGATAGGATGTTAAAAAAAAACAACAAAACCAAACCTATAACCAAAAACCTCCAAATAAAGGAACTAATCCCATAAGGTATTTGGTTATATATAAACAAACTAAGTAGTGCTTTTTTGTTGTTGTTGTAAATATATCACAAAACATTTGTCAATTTAACTTTTACGAGTATAAAAGTTGTTGACAACTTATTGACATCAATTACATTAGTTGACTATTTAACCTCTCTTGTTGTTATGATGTGCCATTGAGATGCTTGCGACTCGTTGCAACCCTATGTACAACAGCCGTGAAACCTGTTCTATCCTGTGCCAACTTTATAGTTTCTGACATACCTACCCTCTACCCCAGCCACTGAATCAATCCATCTCATCAAGGATCTTCCTCTCCTGCACTGTCCCTCCACCCTCCCAAGCATGATATCCCTCTCCAAGGACTGGTCTCTCCTTGCAACATGTCCAAAGTATGTTAGACGGAGCCTCAGAATCCTTGCCTCCAAGGAGCAGCCTGGTTTCACCCTCTCCAGGGTAAACCAGTTTGTTCTCCTAGTAGTCCATGGTGTATTCAATATTCTTCTCCAGCACCACAGCTCAAAGGCATCAATTTTCTTTGTATCATTCCTAGTCATTTTCCAGCTTTCCAATGCATACCAAGTAATTTCAAAGACTATGGCTTGAATCAGGCACACCTTAGTGTCCAGACTGACACTGTTGCTCTTCAGTACTCTGGAGAGGTCCCTGACAGCTGACTTTGCCAGTGCAATTCCTCTTTTGATTTCCTGGCTGCTGGTACCAAGTGTTGATTATGAAGTTAAGCAAACTAAAGCTATTAACAATCTCAATCTGTTCACCATCTATCATAATGCTGCCAATCGGCTCAGTGGTGAGAATCTTTGTTTTCTTGATGTTGAGCTTCAATCCATAATGAAGACTGCAGTCCTTCACCTTCTTCAGCAAGCATTTCAGGTCCTCTTCAATTTCAACAAGAAGGGCTGTGTCCTTTGCATAATGCAGGTTGTTGATGAGTCTTCTTCCAACCCTGATGCCACATTCCTCCTCATAGAGCCCAGCCTCCCAATGGTCTGTTCTGCATATAGATTTAGAAGGTATGTAGATATGATACATACCTGGCCTACACCCTTCCCAATTCTGAACCATACAGTGCTTCCTTGCTCTGTTCATATAACTGCCTGCTGGTCAAGTATAAGTTTCACGTAAGCACAACCAAGTGTTCTGGGATTCTTATTCTTATCACAGTTTGTTGTGATTCACACAGTCAAAGGCCTTTGCATAGTCAATGAATCACAGATAGACATTCCTCTGGTACTCTCTGCTTTCAGCCAAGATCCATTTAACATTATGTATAATATCCCTAGTGCCTCTTCTAAACCCAGCCTGTACATCTTGCAGTTTTCTGTTGATGTGCTATTCCAGTCAGCAGAATCTTGTTTGCCTGTGATATCTATGATATTGTTCAATAATTTACACACTCTGTGGAGTTGCCTTTCTTTGAAATGGGAACAAATAAAATTTCTTCCAGACAGTTGGCCAGGTGGTTGTCCTTCAGGTTTCTTGGCATAACTTCATGAGCACATCCAGGGCAGAGTCTGTTTGTTGAAATATGTCCATTGGTATGCCGTCAATTCCTGTGGCCTTATTTTTTGCCAATTTCTTCACAGCAGCTTGAATTTCTTCCTTCTTCACCACAGGCGCTTGCTCATACATTGTTTCATAAAATTCTTCTCTGTCAGCCAATTCCTTTTGCTTTATTGACTCTTATACTCCTTCCATCTTCTTTTAATGCTTCCTGGATAATTTAATATTCTATCCAAAGCCTCCTTAAGTATTGTAACTTGAGGCTTGAATTTGTTCTTCAGTTCCGTCAGCTTAAGAAATGCTAAGAGAGAGTTCAGCCCTTTTGATTTTCTGATTCCAGCTCCTTGTACATTTCATTGTAATACTTTACTTTGTCTTCACGCGCTGCCCTTTGAAGTCTTCTGTTCAGCTCCTTAATATCTTGATTTCTTTTAACCTTAATCAACGCTATTTTTCATCACTGTACATTGAAGCTCAGTGCTCCATAAGAAATAACTTGTTTCCCTTTCCTTCTGTCCTAAAAGGTAAAGTTTGAAAAATTTATTTAAGTTCTTTTACAATGCTGCATCATGCGAATTTACGGTATTATTTAAATAAGGAGCCCTGCTGCCTGTCTGGTTGATACAAGGTCACTGATTTGAATCCACCAGATGCTCTGAAGAAAAGATGTGCAGGGTTCTCCCACCAAGCCCTAGAAACCCAACAGAGGAATGCTATGAGTTGTAATTGACTAGATGACTGTCGGTTTGGTTTTGGGTTCTGGTTATTCAGGATAAAAAACAAAATATTTACTAAATCTATTAAGCTTTCAGGATGATCAAGGAAGGAAAAATAGATGAAACCAGTGAAATGAAGTTATGTAGTATTACGTAAGGATGATGCACAATTAGTACTTTTCATGTAGCCAGTACTAAGCTAGTCAGAAAAAGACCATGCAAAAGTATACACTAAGAACCCATATTATCGCTAGAAAAAAACCAAGTTTAAACAAACAATTAGTGTAAGGGACAAGCAAAGCTAAGTAGATCAAAATACTGATCTGACATATGGAAGTAGTGGCATGTTTGATTGTAGTGTTGGCAAAGAATATGAAATGAATATACCACGCACTGTCAAAAGAACAAGCAAACCTGTCTTGGAATAAATGGAGCCAGAGTGCTCCTCAGAAGCCAAGCTCTTTTGCCATGTTATCAGCCGGGGTCAGTCCCTAGATCACACGATTTTTGGAAAGGTAGAAAACCACAGAGAAGGAGAGAGGACTCCTCAATGAGACGGACTGACAGACACTGTGATCGCAACAACCAAGCACAGCAGACACTCTGAGGATGCTCCAGGGTTGGACAAGGTTTTGGCTGGTGGATTCAAACTGCTGACCTTTGGTTTAGTAGCTCAACACATAATGCACTGCACCACCAGAGCTCCTTTATTATACTACAGAGAAATTAAAACCATAGGCTCTGTCAATTGGGATATTCTATCTAGCAAAAAGATAAATATTTAAATACTCAGAGTTAAGGAAGGTCCGTATTTTCTTAAACAAAGCCTAAATATATGAGTCTCAAATATACTGGGCAAATACAAGAAGTTACAAGTTGTTACGGAGGAATATAAACGGGAATAAGGAAGACATGCTTTTAATTTTAAGGAGCTTGCTCAAAGGAAAAACTTCTGTGTTAAACACCCAGGAAGACTAATAAGTCACTAACTTTGCTCAAGCTTAACTGAATGTATGGTGGTAATAAAAATTTAATGGCAGTTGTTTAGAAGCTCAGATGGATGGATTCAGTCATGACCTCAACTTGGTTTCTAAATTGAGTATCCTTACAGAGCTCTAAAAATTAGGCAGAGATCCTGTAAGTAAGCACCTCTCATTGTTCCTGCAGTACTTCGTCTAGATTATATATATGTCTACTGTAGTCAACATTAGATTAATCCAACAGGAAATGTCCAAATGTCTGGCCTATACGCCGTTCAATATCAGAAACTGATCTTATCCCTCCTATACATGACCTGAAATGTCTCTATTCCATAGGACTTGGAGCCACAAAAACTCCACCCAGCTCCCTGACATCATGGAAAGTTCCTAATCCACTCAGAAGACCTAGTAGGAGGTCTCATCTATTTGTGGAAAGATGTAGTTCTTTCTAAAATTACTCAGTTAGAATCTAGTTACCAGGACAAGGTTTGTTTTTAAAAGAAGGGTGGAAATGATTTCTTTTTTTTCTTTTTTAGTTGAATAAAAAGAATAAACACTGTATCTTCTTCTAAAAAGCAAAACATAGTGCTAAAGATACCTGGGAAAATTGTTTGAAATAAAATGTTGCAGAAATGTCTTTTTAAAAACTTAAATTATATTAAAACTACAGTAATTTAACTTTTAAACATTAAGTGATACAAAGTGAGATGTCACCCTGACTTCTTTACTAATTTAGAAAACATAAATATACCAATCAGAAGTCATTGCTCAGAGAAAATGGACAGAATTAACTTGTATATTTTCTCTGAAAATGGGACAGAAAATTTAGTTTTAAATTAGTTATTAATTGGTTTTTAAGTCATTCAAACGAGGAAGCCAAGATTATGTAGCTGCTGAAGTTACTTCCAGTCCCATTACTCTGCTTGGACTTTTAAAGGCAATTATTAGTACTTTAAAATAAGCTGGGGAACATAGTCAAATGTGAATTATCTGAAAAAGTAAAAAACATGCTCAAGACTATTTCTAATAAAATAATCATAAAATAATACTTTGTTGTAGCTGTTATGTGCCATTGAGTTACCTTCTCACTCTTACCAACCCTAGGTACAACATCTCTGAACTCTTCCCTATCCTGGGCCAGTCTCACTATCTCCGACACACTTGCCCCTATTACTCCAGTCACTGTCAATCCATCTCATCCAGAGTCATCATCTCCTGCACTGTCCTTCAACCTTTCCAGGCATGATGTTCTTCTTCAACAACTGGTCGCTCCTGGCCAACATACCTAAAGTATGTGATATAAAGCTTCAAAATCCTTGCCTCCAAGGAACAACCGGATTTTACCCTCTCCAAGACAAACCTGTTTGTTCTCTTGGCAGTCCACAGTATGTTCAGTACTCTTCTCAAAGGTATCAGTCCTTATTTATGGTCCAGCTCTCTGACGCATTAGTAAGTAACTGTGAAGACCATGGCCTTGATCAGGCACTTTTTAGTCTCTAGACTGACATCTTCACACTTCAGCACTCTGGAGAGGTCCCTGACAGCAGAATTTCCTAATCCAATTATGTTGTTGTTGTTGTTATGTACCATAGAGTATAAACCAACTCATAATTGATCCTCCAGTGAGTTTTCAGAGGCTATAAATCATATGGGAGGAGACTGCCCATCTTTTTCCTAAGGAGCAGCTGGTAGATTCAATTAACTTGCCTTTGGGTTGGCAGTGCAACTCCTTACCACTAAGTCAGCCACCAGAGTTGTATTAATGAAAACGAAGTAATCTGAGTGTGTTGTACATACCAAGAAGTGAAATAAATACATCTGAATGCATACTTCACAGAGTTCTGAAAAGCAACTGAAGTGGTGAAACTGTTTTCTAAAAGGTAAGACATTACTCAACATAAGGTTATGCATGTATTGGGAGCAATAAAAATTGCAAATTCATGCACACTCATGTTTATTGCTACATTATTTACAATACCAAAGAGATGGAAGCAACCCAAGTGCCCATCAACAAACAAATGTATAGAGAAATCATGGTATATTCGTATAACGGAATACTATGCAGCACTAAAAAACAATGAACATTACACAACATGGGTGACCCTGGAGGACATTATGTTTTGTGAAATATCTCAGTCATAAAAGGACAAATACTACATAGCAGCACTGTTACAAAGTACGTCTGACATAGGGGGAGTTGGGAGACTAGGATAAGAGTGGATAGATAGATAATGAAAATTACATTGGAACAGATGAAGGAAAGAATTTTTTTAAATGAATATATAATTAGGCATTATACATACAAGAACAGTCCAGAATAAGAGGCACATTACAGAGAAGACTTGGGGTGGGGGGTAGAGGGAGGAAGGGGAATAAAATGTGCAACAATGAATGAATGAAAATCTAACTTTTCTATAAACTTTCATTAAAATCACAATTAAAATAAAAAAAATTCAGAAAAATTAACAATGAATGAATATTTTTTTTAAAAAAAGTTATCTGGGGGACACGGGAGGGAGGAGAATAAAATCTGTAATAATGAATGAATGAAAATCTAACTTTTCTGTAAACTTTCATTAAAATCACAATTAAAATAAAAAAAGTTCAGGAAAATTATTATTTCTACATAGCAAAGGAAGAGAAGAACCAGACCGAAGTCTCAGCTTTAACTATATTCTTTTGTTACTGAAATAAAACTTGAGGCTAATCTGACAAAACACTGAGAATTTATTAAGTTGAACAGTGGACACATGAGTGACCTTTGCATGTTTTCTCTGTTTACTGTTGTGTTTGCAGTAATTAATAATTTAAAAAAAATTCTTTTAAACTCTAAGGTTCAAATGTCAGTTTGAGAAATAAAAGTAATAAGGAGTCCCAAGAATTTTAAAGATTTCTTACAAACAAGAAATTTTAAAGCTTTTAAACCTTACACATAAACAACGTATCGTGTTATTCTCAAATATATACTCTATTGATAGAACTGACAGCTCCTTCACATATCCATTCTCTCTCCCTTCAACATAAAAGCAAGCAAGAACAACTCTTTCCAGGACATGAGAACAAAGAAAGCTGATGGCAAGTGGGCTCAGTGGAGTGGTGGTCCTGACAGCTACCAGATGGAAGAGGAAGCCATAGCCCAGTCATGATTTTGTCTGCAGTCTCCCTAAGACTCTTCAGAATACCCATATTTAGAAGATTAAAATTAAACCCATACTGAAGAAATATTTACAATCAAGTAATGTAACATCAAGGTTTTACAAAAGATAGAAAAAACATGAAGGAGAGTAGATGAAACAAGATTTTCTGCGGGTTAACTGTTTAAGATAGTAATGAGTTATTTTGGTGCATTTTAAAAATTTTTCTGTAAGATGAGAAATCACCCCCTGTGCAATTTACAATAAATAATTTAACTGAAATAAAGTTTTCACACATTAAAACTCATCACATTAAAACTTTTGCCCACATTTCAAGTCGTTAGGCTTAGTCATAGCAAGGAAAGTAGTCTGGTCTAGGAACTGAGCAGCCAGTCCAGAGTTTTTTCTGAGCTACCAAGGTCAACTGGGTACCCTTGTCTAAGTTACTAAGTATCTCTTATTTGGAAGTTTTCTCTTTAAAAATATAACTAGGTTGAAGCTGCACTACAATCCCAGAGGAACAAGGTTCGAATCCACCAGACGCTCTGCCAGAGAAGGAGGCGCAATATCCTCCTGTACCAGTCAGATCTGATTTGACGGTACACGCACACAAAATAAATTAAAAAAAAATATATATATATATAACTAGGTTAAGTTTTCTTTTTGTTAAATAACATTATATATAATGTTTAGATTTATCACATAATACAATTAAGAGCTTCAAATGTTAGTAATGATATATACATACTATGGCCATGTCAAAGTATCTTTGTTTCCCAGTTTATTGATTTGATAAATACTTTGAGAATACCTACTATGTGCCAGGAACTGTGCCGTAAATGTAGAATACAAAGTAATGTGACAGAAAATGTCTAGCCTCACAAAATCATGAAAGACAAATACATAAACAACAGGAATACACTGTAAATTCAATGGGAGTTGAAAATAACCAAAGACCTTTCAAAAATGGCCTTCATGGTGTGAGAGAGCAAGAAATATTAAACCATTTCACTGCCAGAGGAAGAGAGAAAGTTAAGTGGCAGGAGATGAGATTGGATAGGAAAGTAGCAATTAGGACCAGGAATGTGGATACCAAGGAATATGGATCCTGCTTGAAAAGTGAAAAACTATTTAAAAGATGTTAAACCTGGCAGTACTACTGTCCAATTTCTATTTAAGATGAATTGTTGAGGCCAGAAGATAGAGCTGAGCACTGGTGGAGGTAGTTGGGAGGATAGAGGGGAAAAAAAACAGAAGGAAGGGCAGGTTTACCTGTAGTTAGGACATCATTAAAACAAATCGCCAGAAAATCATGAGGGCTGATAAATATCAGTGGAAATACCCATGATATTATCATAGTGGCTTCTTGGGATGTGGAGAAGGAAAAGGAATGCACACTAAGCTATATGGCTAAGTATAAGTGAATTATTATGAAGTAAAATAATGGCAATTAGTTTTTTCTCCAAAGTGTAAATGAAGCTGCAAATGCAAATTTCAGCTCCTCTGCTATATTTCCCCCTTGTTAGTCAAGATAACCTCAAAATCACAGCATGAAATTATATTTCTTTATCTATAGGTTGCCAGTTTCAGTGGCAGTGCCTAGCATGTGACACACAACAGACGTCTCATAAACGTGGATTGTGGGTTTGTGTATGTAATGAATTAAAAGGCAAAAGAAACCAACAACAAAAAAGAAAAGGGTCTGTTCTCTGTTCGGAGCCAAGAAGCTCTGGTAGCATCTCCCTGCTCTCCAGCCACAGCAGTACTGAGTTGATTGATTTAAAGCCCAAATAAAGAGCAGAATTGATTTTCCAGTGATTTTTACCAACCTTCCTATAATCTTTCATTCTGGGATTTTAGACCAGATTACTAATGATTTTTGTTGCTATTTCTTAAAACAACAGCTAAGACTTAGACTTAACCGTTTTTGAGATTTAGGATTTAGATTACTCCTTTCACTGAAGTAATAATAGATGACACTTTTCCCCCTTACAAATTACACAGAGCCTTTTAACTGAGCCCCAAAAAGTATATTTCTAAGAGAAGTATTAGAAAGGAGTGTTCTTTCATTGTCAGGTGCCACAAATTATAGAAACTTTTGCTTCCATTTCTATTTTTCTGCACAAAAAAAATTATTTGAATAGTGTCAGTAAAACACAGGAACACAGATCACCCAGGTAATGGCATAAAATTAGCTTGAAATTAGAAACTTCTGTCTTTTAATTATTAAGGAACCTTGCCTTCTTACACTTCCAGATTTTTTACTTAATTTTTTTACTTAATTGTAAGCAAGTGGTAAGGCCTTGAAACCTTACCGTTCAATTAAGTACAACTTTTCAAAATGCAATTGACAATTATGATGTCTAATTAATAATTATTAGCTGAACAGTAATTAGTAATTACGTGCCAAATAATAAGTCTAACATTTTAGAAATATTATCTCATTTGATTTTTCTCTTCATATTAACTTTAAGAACTGATGCACAGAATGTTGATATTTTACGGTCTTTAAAAATGAGGCCCAGAGGAGATTTTACCCAAATGCTATACAACTAAAGTAAGTCTGTTGACTCAATAGCCCAAGACTCTCTAACCCTGTGGAATTCTGCCTTCCTCAAGCCATGTGAGGGAGATGGTCAGGTACTGTTCTAATTTAAAGGCAAAAAGTCTGAGTTTGGAAAGTTGGTAAGATATGCCTAAGGTTATATTTGGAAATGAAGCCAACATTACCAAGCCTGTCCAGAGTCCCTCCCACTCTATTTCTAATACTGGACCTGTTCCCTGAATCAAACATAGCAAGTACAATATCCACACCCTTGTTTAAAAGAAAAAGTTAAATGTACAAATAAGGAAAAGGGGGGAGAATTAAATATGAAATTGTCTTGTCAATGTAAGCATAAAGATCAGGGGTTTTCAGTTTTTTTGTTTTGTTTCTAAAGCCAATGAACTTTCTTTTAGGCAAATCAAATGCCACCTTTAACTCAAATCATTTAAAAGGTGCTAATTTAGAAAATAGTGCTTTTCAGCTTTATAATATGTGGGTTGATTTTTTGTTTCCTCAAATTATTTTGTGTTATTTCCTATACATTCCACATTCAAATGCCAAAGGTCTTGGCACCTAACAAAGACTGAGAAAGGGTTAAGGAGTAATTCTGCTCCCAACCCACAATCTCAACCACAGAGAAAACAATGTTCACAATTAATCCTCAGAGAACCTACTGTCAAAACTAGTAAGCAGGTGCAGTATTTTTTCAAGACCCTGAGCAAGGAATGAGAATAGGGAGAAACATTAAAAA
>NW_006399907.1:2438914-2448434 GCF_000299155.1 Elephantulus edwardii | reverse complement strand
TGGTAATTTCTCCTAAGTGATTTAAATGTTTTAACGCACTTGGCTGATGACAAGATGATCCCACCCTTGAATACACGGAAGTTGCACCCAGTCTCACTAAGCAAAGAGTCAACCACCCCAGACAGAAGTCTGGACTTCCCTCCAGGACAAATATGGAAATCATTCTGTGTGACGGCTTGAAAGCAGCTGATTAATTTGCAATCCTTTATTTTGACCATACAAAGGAGGGAAAAGCACTACCTCCTTAGTTCTTCCTTGAATTGGGAAGCAGTAGGGGGAAAGTACAACATTTAGATCCCACAGCAAAATTTTAAAACTTTTCCATTAAGATGCACACCTCTCTAGTTGAGTCCTCAGTATAATGCCCTATTCTGGATCATCTTAGTTTTAATGACCTTTCCTACAAGTCCTTCCAACCTCTTACAAACTCTACTTAAAACAGAATGGATATGGAATTATACCTACTTTCATTCTTTTCACTTAAGCAATTTAAACCTATTAATTTACTTTTCCTTTTTACAAATCATGTTGGCTTTTCATTCAACCATACATCTTTTGTTTTTGTATTACTGTAATCAGAATTTCCTTCATTCATACACAACATCAATTACAACAGATAATGTAATTACAACATACATTCAATCTCTTACTGCATATCGCTTTTCCCTTCACCCAATTTATCCGAGTATTAATTCTTATTCCCTTCTTCCTGCCTTCCTATTCCTGGTAACCATCTGAAATTGCTTTTACCTGTGTGCAAGCTTTTCCTTACCTTTTTTATAATAGTAGTATTTTGATATAATAATCCTTTGCTTAACATGATATCCTCTAAATTCATCCATATTATGCAATGTTTCATAAACTCTTTTTTACTATTGCTTAGTACTCTCCTGTGTCATACTTAAGTAATCTATGATCTTGTTATTGTTATGTACCTTCTAGTAGGAATCGATTCATAGCTGATCTTCCAGCAGGTTTTCAGAGCCCAGTTAATTGTACAGGAAGACATTATCCATCTTTCTCCTGCAGGGCAGCTGGTGGATTCAAACCTCTTGTTTCTTGGGTTGGCAGAGCAACTCCCTACCGCTAGGGCACCAGAGATCCCTAGTTAATCTATAGCTAACTGAATAAACAAAACAGAGCTGAAAAGAGTCAACAACCAAAGTAGTAAAACAACCCAGAGAAAACTGCTTCATGAACCAATGAGAATGTTTTGAATACAAAATAAAGATTATGAGGAAGAAAATGCTTTTCATCTAAAGCAAATCGATAGACACTTCTCAAATATGCTTTAACCAGTTTACAACTAGCTGCAAAAAGAGTTGTTATGATTTAATCTTTTCAGATAGTTCCCTCTCAAACTGACAGATAACTATCCAAGCTCAAAAACAACAGTCTGGTATTTTAAAAATCATGAGTCTTCACTGTCATTAAATGCTGTCAAGCAGTTTTCATTCACTGGGACCCCCTGAACAACAAACACTGTTCAGTCCTGTGCTATCATCACAATCCTTATTATGTTTTGAACTCACAAAGGTCGAAGCCACTGTGTCAATTCACCTCCTGGTTAAGTGTTTTTTTTTGCTGACTCTCTACTTTTGCCACACATGATGTTGTTCTTCAGGGACTAGCCTCCTCCTGGTAGTTTGTCCAAAGTACATTAGACAAAACCTCACCACCCTTGCTTCTAAAGAGAATTCTGGCTGTACTTCCAAGACAGATTTGTTTGTTCTCTGGCAGTCCATGGTATACTCAATATTCTTTGCCAACTTCATATTATTTCCCTCTGACTGCCCTCCAAATATTTGCATACAGCATGTGGAGGACTAAATTAAAGGATATAAATTTCCTGGACTCTTTCATAGGCCATCATATACTCAAAGCTGTTTATAATAGATGCCTAATCTACCATACACTTCGCCACACAGGTGCATTTCCAAGGTCTACTCCTACCTTAAATATACTTGACCCTTTCTGCCACACCGAAAATGCATTTTCCACCATATTTATTAAAAGTTTCAAGTGAATTATCCTCTTAAAACTAAGAGTTTCCCATACACCAGGTCGATAATTAGCATTATAAAGCTACCTCTCAAATTCTGCAAAACTAGACTTCCTAAATGTTAATCCCTACTTTGATTCCTGCTAGCTGTGTGATTCTAAGGCAAATGACTTCACCTGGCTGGGCTTTGGTTTTTTCATTATTCAAAAAAAGCATTGTGAGTTAATATACCTAATGTACTTAAAAAACTGAACTTCACATAAAATAAATAGGAAACCTGAAGAAACGACTATCAATATCATTACAATCATCATTATCACTTTTTATTGATGACTTTTACCATCCTTCAAAATAATGTAGGAAAAAATGAGAAGAAATTAGGAAGCGTGGTTACGCTGTGTACATTGTCATTAATGTCATAAAATAAAATGTGTATAAAAAGTTCAACTGAAAACCAACTAGCTTTGTAAACTTACACCCAAATCACAATTAAAAAAAAAATAAAATAATTAGGACCTTTGAACTACTCTCCTAAAGAACATAATACACTGACAGTTTGATCAGCAAGTTATACATCCTAAGAAATTTAAGTTTGGGAGTAAATATGATAAGAATCCAACTATATTTTATAAGCAACTGCCTGAAACAGGCAGTCCCTAGCTTTAGCATTAAACTTTTGGGATCATTAAGCCAAAAATATTCCACCTTCAAAATAACTATATGTATCTGAAGAAACAATTAATTTACAATATGGAAACAAAATTATAATAAATTTGAACAGAGTAGATTAAGTGGGTTAATTATTTCTGAGGATTAAAAAAAACAAAATTTACTCTGAAGAGCAGTAACAACAAAAAACAGTAATGAAGAATTATACGTTTTAGATGATGAAATGTGACATATTCAACATGAGTATTTCATGGATATATGTGGAATATTTGAGATTTTGTATCAAAATTATGTATATTAACACAATAATGCAAAAAGACCCTTTTACATATAGAATAAAAAAAGTCACAAACTACTAAAAGATATTCACAACACATAAAATCCAAGAATTAAATACAACAATGGTGCCATAATAACAATATCTATTCTTATATAAACAAAATACACCCCTTCACAGTTGAACGGGTAAGAAGTATCATGATAGATGAGGACAAGTTTGAAGTTGTCAAAGATTTTATTTTACTTGGATCTACAGTCAATGCCTGTGGAAGTGGCAGTTAAGAAATCAAATGAGGCTTTGCACTGGGCAAATCTATTATAAAAGACCTCCTTTATTGTGTTAAAAGGCAAAGATGACCCCTTGAGGATCATATTTTCTACTACCTCAGATGCATCAGAAAGTTGGGCGGTAAGTAAAGAAGACAAATACAACACTGCTTTGAATAACAAAGAACTCATGAAATATTATACAAAATGGGTGACCCTGGATGACATTATGCTGAATGAAATATCTCAGTTACAAAAGGACAAATACTGCATAGTGACACTGTTGTAAAACGGAACTGACATGGGGGTTGGAGGGATACTGAGAAAGATAGGATAAATTATGTATACTGCATTGTAACAGATGAGAGAGAGAACTATTTTAAAGGGATATATGATTAGGTGTTATTGTCACGACAGGAGTCCAGAACAAGGGCTGCATAGTGGAGTGGACTTGGGGTGAGGGACTGTATAACAATGAAAGAATTTTTCCTTTACTTTTTAAAGAGAAGAATGAACTTGGGGAAGGGGGTGGAGGTTGGGCAGGGAGAAAAGTGCAACAATGAATGAATGGAAATCCAAAGTCTCTGTTGACTTTCATTAAAATAAATAATAATAATAAAGAAGAAAGTTTAAGAAAAGTATATCACAATAACCACAATAAAAAAAAAAAGATTCATTTAGATTTTAGTGCTGGCAAAGAATGCTGAATATACCAAAGACTAGAAGAGCAAAGAATCTATTTTTAAAGGAGCACAGTCAAAATGGTTCTTAGAAGCATAAACAGTGAGATTTGGTTCTTTGGACATGTTATTAGGAGATAGTCAACGTGTGGAGAAGGGTAGTGTGCTTGGTAAAGTAGAAGACGGAGTGACACAAACAAACAAGAACTGTTTTGAAGATGGTGCAGGACCTGATGTGTTTTTGGTCTGTTTGCACTGGGTCACTATGAATCATTATCCACTTGAGATCACCTATTGACAAACAACACATTCTTACATAATTCTTGCTCTTTATCAGGCATCATTCTAAACAATTTAATAATTTAATACCTTTACCAACCTTATGAAAGATACCAATATCATTTCCTTGTTACAAGTACAGAAACTAATTCATAAAGAGGATAAATAATTCAGATAGTTAAGTGGGAGAGCTGGGACTCAAAGGAAGACAATATCCAGGGATTAAATTCTCAATCATTAAGCTATATTAGCTCTGTATCCCAAATAAATCTAGAATTCCTGTGGACTGTTTGGCAGTATCATGATAGATGGTGAAGAGATTGAGATTGTTAACAGCTCCAGCTTACTTGGCTTCACAATCAACACTCCTGGTATCAGCAGCCAGGAAATCTAAAGACAAATTGCACCGGGAGAATGTGCTGTCAGGGACCTCACCACAATATTGAAGAGCAACAATATCAGTTTGAAAATAAAGTTTGCATGCTGTATCAGAAAGCTGGACAATGACTAGGGATGACAGAAAGAGAAGGGATGCCTTTGAGCTGTGGTGCTGGAGAAAAGTCCATGGACTGCTAGGAGGACAAACAGGTTTGACCTGGAGAAGGGGAAACTAGGCTGCTCCTTGGAGGCAAGGATTCTGAGGCTTCGTCTGACATACTTTGGTCACGTTGAAAGAGCGACCAGTTCTTGGAGAAGGACATCATGCTTGGAAGGGTAGAGCAACAGTGCAAGAGAGGAAGACTCTGGATGAGATGGATTGACTCCGTGACTAAGGTAATGGAGGTAGGTGTGTTAGAGACAATGAAGTTGACCCAAGGTAGGGTTCAGAGCTGTTGTACACAGGGTCGCTATGAGTCACAGGTAACTAGATGGCACATAACATGAACACTGGTAAGCAAAGAGAGCCTCACCCATCACACATAGCTTTGGCAGATATTTCCAAATATATATATGCATAGGCCGAAAATATATCCATGTATTTAGTAAAGCTCTGTACAAGAATAAGTAGGGAACTCTGTTGGCATAGTCTACAGCACTAACCCACTGGTAACAACTCTGGTGATTGGAATCCACCAGTAGCTTCATGGAAGAAAGAGGCGAAATGTCCTCCTGTGTGATTTACAGCCTCTCAGAAAACTGCCGGAGGTCAACTATGAGTCAATTCCCACTGGAAGGCAAGGGGGAAAGACACACACACACACACACACACACACACGCGCGCGCGTGCACATACATACACACAAACATACATACACACAAACATACATACATATATATATAAACATAGATGTCTACACACACACACACACACACACACACACACACACACATCAGGTAATGTTACATAAACTTCTGAGCTATAACCAAACAACCTGAGCGAAGAGACACTAGGCCTGGCAATTCACAACCACAGTTGCTGGGGACAGCAAGGTCAACAGGCATAACATAATCCACAAAGAACTAAATCCTACTTTGGTGAGTAGTAACTAGGCTCTTAAAAGCTTTCAAGCGGCTTTCTAAGGTGCAAACTATTAGTCTCTCCCTGGACAGATCAAGGAAGAAAGGAGAAATGTAAGGAGACAATCTAATGGACTGTATAAACATCACCTTCCATGACCCAGAGACCAGAAGAATGAGATGATACCTAGCTACAGCTGCTACTTCTCAAAAAAAGGATCACAGTAGAGGTTATATATCTTTTAAATTGGGGGGTTGGGGGCAAATTTAAACAACGAATTCATCATTGAAACAATGTCACATCTGGGTAGAAAAGCAACTATTTTAGGATAAAGAATACAAGAAAAACCTAAAACCTAGAAGACAAGCAATATGCAGAAACTTTAAAACTGAGTTGAAGACAAATTAAATCACAAACAAAAAAATAAGCAATGTTGTAAAAGTATCACTTGTCCAAGAGTGCTCTATAAAACATTTTTTCTTGGATATGTGTGAGCGAAAATTATTTCTGAAGATAACAAAAATTGGGGGAAAGTGAGTTATAGAGGTGAATCTACTAAGGGAGGAGCAGAATTTTCCAAACCGTTTTGACTACAGAATATATTTTTTTTTACATGGTGACTTATACAAGCGTATTACTATGACTTGTGTTTCATGGAAAACCATCTGGGAAATCCAGATAGAATAGTGACTACAAAATTGAAATAGAAGAAAGACAATCTAGCAACAGGCACCAACTAGCCAAGTCTTCAGTAGATGGCCTGTCAAACAAAGCCCTAGACATTTGGGATCAAAGTCCCTAACCAAATAGAACTCTCATGGAAACAAGTGAATTATCTCAGTATTGTATAAATATGAGCACAAAATTTTCTAAAATCACCCTGGAGAATAACACAAAGAATAAGCATAAAGTACAGGAGAAAAGATCTAGGTGATATATGAAAGATTTTCATAACTGTTAAGGTTAAGCTAGGCTAACATGCAATGAGAGTTACTAGCATATAAATCTGTTTTAAACTTGGTCTCTGCTTCCATTAATCATTGCCTTTTAAAAAAATGGGAATTCTCTCACTTCCTACTAAAGTTTTCTCTAAATATAGGAATCTATGAACTGTTGTTGTTGTTGTTATGTGCCGTCGAGTCGTTTCCGACTCATAGCGACCCTATGCACAACAACCCTAAACCCTGCTCTATCCTGCGTCAACCGCACTGCCTCTGACACACCCATCCCGATTACCCCAGTCACCCAATCAATCCATCTCATAGAGGGTTTTCCCCTCCTGCGCTGTCCCTCCACCCTCCCAAGCATGATGTCCCTCTCCAAGGACCCGTCCCTCCTGGCAACATGTCCAAAGTATGCCAGACGAAGCCCCAGAATCCTTGCCTCCAAGGAGTAGTTTAGTTTAATCCTCTCCAAGATGAATCTGTTTGTTGTTTTCCTGGCAGTCCATGGTACATTCAGTACTCTCCTCCAGCACCACAGCTCAAAGGCATCAACTCTCCTTCTGTCCTCCCTAGTCATTGTCCAACTCTCTGATGCATAACAAGCGATTGCAAAGACCATGGCCTGTATCAGGCGCACCTTAGTCTCCAGAGAGACACCGTTGCTCCTGAGTACTTTAGAGAGGTCCCTAACAGCAGACTTTCCCATCACGATACGCTTTTTGATTTCCTGACTGCTGGTGCCAAGAGTGTTGACTGTTGGAGCTGAGCAAACTGAAGCTGTGAACAATCTCAATCTCTTCGCCATCCATCCTAACGCTGCCAATTGGTCCAGTGGTGAGAATCTTTGTCTTCTTCACATTGAGCCTCAGTCCATACTGAAGGCTGCAGTCCTTGACCCTTCACAGCAAGTGCATGAGGTCCTCCTCAGTTTCAGCAAGCAGGGTTGTGTCCTCTGCATAACGCAGATTGTTAATAGATCTTCCACCAATCCTGATGCCACAATTCTCCTCATAGAGCCCAGCCTCTCGGATAATCTCCTCTGCATACATGTTGAAAAGGTATGGAGACAGGATGCATCCCTGGCGTACACCCTTCCCAATTTTGAACCATGCAGTGTTACCCTGCTCTGTTCTGACTACTGCCTCTTGGTGCAAGTATAGGTTTCACATTAGCACAATTAAATTTTTTGGGATTCCCATTCTTCTCAGAGTCAGCCACAGTTTGTTATGATCCACAGTCAAACTAGATATGAAAATATTTCATAATGTGATTTTCTTACCATATTGTTGTTGTTGTCGTTGTTGATCGCTGTTGAACTGAGCACGACTCATAGTGGTCCTATGAACAAAAAACATGAATCCTGTTCTAGAACTATCATCATTTCTACGTTCACAGAGTTTCGAGAGGCATGTTATTTAGGAAGTGTATGCCAGTCCTTTTTCCAAAACTGTCTTAATCTGGGAGCTCCACCAAACATTGTTCACCAAAGGTAACCACTATGGTATTTGAAAAACCAGTGGCAAAGTGTTTAGCCTCACAGCAAACCCAGGTTACTTCAGTGCAGCAAACTGACAGACCAGCTCTGTGCCACTTAGAAGGATGTTCCTCCTAAATATAGTAACACTACCAGAAGAAAAGGGACATCATGCTTGGAAGGGTAGAGGGACAGAGAAAGAGAGGAAGACCATCAATGAGATGGACTGATTCAGTGACTGGGGTAATGAGGGTAGGTGTGTCAGAGACAGTAAAGTTAGTACAGGATAGAGCAGGGTTCAGGGCTATTGTACATAGGGTCACTACGAGTTGCAAGAGATTTGACGGGACATGAAAACAACAACAAACCCAAGGGCTGCAGAGGCTTAAATAAAATAAATAAAAAAACCCAACCAAACAGTCTACACTCAACCCTAAACTAAAACAAGAGAGCTCACTTTTCAGAATCTAATAGGACCTGGAAGAAGGTCTGTGTATTTTAGGTTGGGCCCTAAGTCCCCAGTTTGTAGGCTGAACGGTGAAGTGGTTGGATTTGTTACCATAGGAAAGCAATCATCATCATCATCATCACCTTTGAAAGAAAATACAAACAACTAACCATTTATCATGTTTTCAAGTTCTCTAGATGTTCAAGGGGAATCTAATTTACTATGTAAACTTACCCTGAAAAGACAATAAAAAATATTTATACTAGATTTCCACCAGGCTGCTCCTTGGAGGCAAGGATTCTGGGGCTGCGTCTGACATACTTTGGACATGTTGTAAGGAGAGATAGGTCTTTAGAGAGGGACATCATGCTGGGTAGAGTGGAGGGATAGCGCAGGAGGGGAAGCCCCTCTATGAGGTGGATTGATTCAGTGACTGAGGTACTCAGGATGGGTGTGTCAGAGGCAGTGAGATTGGCACAGGATAGATAGAGCACAGTTTAGGGCTGTTGTACATGGGGTCGCTATGAGTCGCAAACGACTCAACGGCACATAACAACAACAACAACAACAGATTTCCACAACAGTATCAAACTTTTGCACAAAGTTTTCATCTCGGAAATGAACTTCCATGTGGCAATGATTCCAATATTTTAAGAGAAAAACTGTTAGACACAACGTCTTGACATTTCAAATATTTAAAAGTATTATTTTAGAATAATCAAGTATCAGTCCTTCCAGGAACTCCAACTGGAAAATACATTATTGTCAAAGGTTCTACCTAGTAAAGGTACTGATTGTCTTCTTCAGAGGACTCTTGAGAAAGTGACATTCGTTACCTTGACAATTTACCATCACCTAGTCCTCAGCCTTTCAGGCTCAGATATGTTATGAGTAAAAGAAGAAAATTATAGAAGCAATCAAAATTGCTTTCAGTTATTAATAAAGCTTTCATTAAATAATGATAAATGATGAAAAAATATAGCCCTTTAAGAATGGTTTTTAACATTAATTAGTGGCAT
>NW_006399907.1:2435754-2437717 GCF_000299155.1 Elephantulus edwardii | reverse complement strand
TATGGATATTATTGATGCAGAAAGTTCCCCTTAATGAAGTGGCCGGACTCGGCCATCCCCACACTGTCTCTGCTCCTTTTACAATACATGTGTGGTAATTGTTGTTATGTACCATCACATCAGAGACAACTCATAGCTGACCCTTCAAAGGGTTTTCAGAGGCAGTAAATAGCACAGAAGGAGACTGCTCATCTTTCTGCTGCTTAGCAGCTGGGAGATTCGAATCACCTGTCTTACCAGCACAATTTCATACCAGCACCATTGCTCCCTATATGGTGCTGTGATACGTCGTCAAATGTGAATCCACTCATAGCTGACCCATTAGCAGGGTTTCAGAGGTTGTAAATCTCACAAGAGTAAAATGCCCATCTTTCCCTCAAGGAGTAGTTTAAATCAAGCAGATTTAAACTGCATCCCTTTGTGCTGGTAGCACAGCTACACACTATTCATAATACTTTTTTTCTTTGTTAAGTATTAAAATTTCTTATTTCCGATAATGCTCCTGTTATTATTGGAGAAGGATTACCTTTAAAGTAATTTCCATTACAATTAATACTAGGAACTCTTCTAGTAGTATGTATTCAGTGCTCTGCAAGAATGCCAGACCGTAAACTGCTACCTTTGAATTCTCATGGAGGCCTCGTCCTTCCCCATGGTTTTAAATGATACCTCTACAAGGCTGAGTAACACCATGAATTTTCTAGCCCTGCCTCTTCATTCACATTTCTAGGCTCATATTTCTAGCTGGCAAACACTGCAACCTAAACATCTTACAGGTAACTCATACTTTATAATTATTTCCCAAAGTAAACCAATAACTTCCCCTACAGCCATTCTTCCAATAACCTCATTTCCAATCATGACATTAGCCCATTCACAGTCAGAAAGCTTGGAAGCCGTCTTATCTTTCACCTTTCTGTTTTACACGTAGTCAAAATCTCTCCCTCACCCAACTCGATTCCTCTCTCTTGCTTTCACCCCTATATTGCCTCGTCAGTATCATTACTTTGACAGTATTCAAGTGAGCCTTCCCGACACAATTCTCTCTCATCTCTAGATCACTGCTCCTCCTACAGAACTTCAAGGATTTCATGCCTTGGCTCAATTTTTCTAAACCCTTCTCTTTTCTACCACTCTAATCCAAACTCTTATTGAACCCCATAATTTGGACCCACCCAAACTACTTAACTTTTCTTTTCCACTGCTCACCAGTCTCCTTCCTCATCAACCAACAGACATGCTATAATCAACCTCAACACCACGTTACAGAATCACTAAACTTAAAAATGGTCCTTTCTCCCTCCAGGTTCTATTTAAGGAATTTAAGGAGTTTTTCCTCCTTTATAAAGCTTTTCTTGACTTTTCTAACCCTCATTTACGTTTCGCTTTTCAGAATTTGTCCAGCATTTTCTAAGAATTACAAACTCTCTTAAAGATGGATTTAATGTCATGTCACATACTTCGAGCATAGGCTTAGGAGGGGCCAGTCCTTGGAGATGGACATCATCCTGAGAAAGCTGAACAGTCAGCGAAAGAGAGGAAGACTCTCAACTAGATGGACTGACACAAAGATTGTAATAATGGGTTCACGTATATCGGAGATGGTGAGGATGGTACAGGATATGGCAGGGTTCAGATTTTTTCCACAGGGTGCCTATGAGTTGTACTCAACTTGATGGCACCTAACAACAACAACAACAACATACTGACTCATAACTGACCCTCCAGTGAACTTTCAGAGGCAGTTAATCACACAGGAGGAGACTATTTGTCCTTTTCCCATCAAGCAGCAAGCTGATGGATTCGAAATCTGTCCCTTTGCGATTGAAATGTAGTTTTTTATCACTAGGCCACCAGAACTCCCTAACAACATCTTCTATTACTTTTCCTAAACTGAGGAGGACCTAAAGCACTTTCTGCAGAAGGTCAAGGACTGCAGCCTTCAATATGGATTGAAGCTCAA
>NW_006399907.1:2432037-2435089 GCF_000299155.1 Elephantulus edwardii | reverse complement strand
TTGCAAGCAACTCAATGGCACATAACAACTCCTTTAGAGCCACATCTTATGTCCCCTCACAGTATTTAACATAGTACAGGTACATAAAAACTACTCAACACAAGAAATAATGAACTTAAGACCAGCTTCTACTCACTATATATTCATCAATTTGGGTGGGAACCCTGGTGGCAGTGTTCAGTACTAGGGTGCAAAAGGTTGGTGCTTTATAACTACGAGGCTCTCCACTAGAAAAAGATCAGGAAATCTGCTTCTGTAAATATTAGCAGTCTTGGAAATGCTATTGGACAGCTCCTTTGGAGTTCAGTAGGGTCATCAATATGAGTGTGAATTGACTCAATGGCAATGGATTTGGTTTGGTTAATCAATCTGTGCAGTTAAGTACCACTCTGAAGGTAACAGGAAACCCTTTGAGCACAAAGTGATGGAGACTCTTTAGGTATAATGTTGTATTATTGTAGTTATGTGACACTGAGTCAGAATTAAGTCAGAGCTGACCCTCCAGTAGATTTGCAGAAGCAGTAAATTACATAGAAAGAGACGGCCCATCTTTCTCCCATGGAGAAACTGGTGGACTTGAACCACATGCCTTTGCATTGGCAGCATAATTCATTATCCACTAGACCACCACAGCTCTCTTCATGTATAATAATGGAGTATTAATGGGGGTCTCTAAGCCCCATGAAACTGAGGAGGACCTGAAGCGCTTGCTGCAGAAAATCAAGGACTGCAGCCTTCAAAATGGATTGAAGCTCAACATCAAGAAAACAAAGATCCTCACCATGGGGCCAATTAGGAGCATCAGATAGACAGTGAAGAAATTGAGACTGTTAACAGCTTTAGTTAGCTTGGCTCCACAATCAACACTGCTGGTATCAGCAGTCAGGAAGTCAAAAGATGAACTGCACTGGGAAAGTCTATTGTTAAGGACCTCTCCAGAGTACTGAAGAGCAACGATGTCAGTCTGGAAACTAAGGTACACCTGATCCAAGTCATAGTCTTTGCAATTACTTGCTATGCATCAGAGAGCTGACAGTGACCAGGGATGATAGGAAGAGAATTGGTGCCTTTGAGTTGTGGGGCTGGAGAAGAGTGCTGAATATACCATGGACTGCCAGGAGAAAAAGCAGGTTCATCCTAGAGAGGGTGAAACCAGACTACTCTTTGAAGGCAAGGATTTTGAGGCTTTGTCTTACATACTTAGGGCATGTTGCAAGGAGGGACCAGTCCTTAGAGAGGGACATCATGCTTGGAAGGGTGGAAGGACAGTGCAAGATAAGAAGACCCTGGATGAGATGGACTGACTCAGTGACTGGGGTAATGGGGGTAGGTGTGTAATGGGGGTAGGTGTAGTAAGTAAGTGCAAAGACCATGGCCTGTATCAGGCACACCTTAGTCTCCAGACTGACATTACTGCTCTTCACTACTTTGGAGAGGTCTCGTTTTTTAATTTCCTGGCTGCTGGTACCAAAAATGTTGATTGCAGAGCCATATTATTATTATTTTTTTTTTTTTGCTGTTGTTGGGTGCCATGAAGTTGAGTATGATTCGTAACAACCCTATGAACAAAAGTTTTGAACTCTGTCCTATGCTGTGCCATCCTAATCATTTCAGACACTGTTGAATCCATTGCCGCAGTTACTATGTCAATACATCTGGTTGAGAGTCCCCTCTTTCACTGACACTCTACCTTTCCAAGTGTGATGTCTCTTTCCAAGGAACAATCTCTCCTAGCAACATGCCCAAAGTATGTGAGATAAAATTTTGTCATGCTCCTCCAAGGAGCATATGGTCTGTACTTTCTCCAAGACATTATCTATTTGTTCTTTTGACAGTCTATGGGAAATAAGGTATATTACTAAGAGACTAAATACTACCAAAAAAAAATTTCTTCTGTGTGTACTTTAAATATGCTTATCCATACCATCCCCAATTAAGAACTATTTAAGAAACAGACTACTCAATGATTTTATGTGTATTCATCTGTTAAAAATTTAATATTTTATAGTGCTTAACTCATGAACACCCAACAAAATTCCTGTAGTATTTTTCCTCTTCCTAAAAAAATACCTTTACATTGTATTGAACTGAATACAAGATTAAATTGTGTACAGTATTCTTCAATTGTAGGTTCCAAATGTAGTTTTCAACAAATTTTTTATTTTTGAAAGTTACAGATTTATTTTAAATGTAAAGACATTAATTTGTATTTCATTTGAACAATTAATGGCTGAGTTATTCATAAAGGTATGTTATTACCTGAGCTCTTAGTCCAGAATATATATATTTTTTGAGAGATGACATGACTGCAATGCTTCTAGTGGTTTCTTCTTGCCACTGGACAGGGTTTTAAAGGACATTATAAATGGTACCAAGATGTTTGGTTCATAATTTAGCATACAGGTGTCTGCAACAGGTTCATGATTGGCAAAGAAGTGTGTCCTGAAAAAATATCAGAGGTCTGTCCAAAGATTTGTTGTCATTGATACTGCTGATAAAAACTAAAATTTATTAACTGCTTTCATGTGCAAAGAACATGTTGTTGTTAGGTGTGGTCAAGTAGACTACAATTCTCCATGATCCTATGAATAATGGATCTGAACTCTGCCCTATCCTGTCCCATCCTCACAGCTCTGATATACTGTAGCCCATTACTGCCATCACGGTGCCAGTACATCTCATGATGGTCTTTCTCTCTTTTGCTGACCCGCCATCATTCCAACAATGATGCCCTTTTCCAAGGTTCAGCCCCTCCTAACAGGACTAAAGTATGTGAGATGAAGCTTTCACTACCCTCGCTTCCAAAGAGCATTCTGGCTGCACTTTCTCTAGGACATATCTCTTTGTTATTCTGGAAGTCCATATTTAGTATTCCTCACCAACACCATAACTCAATCAATTCTTCTCTGATATTCTCAGTCAACCCCCAACTTTCAGATGCACAGCAAGTAACTGAAAAGACTATGGTTTGTAGAAGCTGTACATCAGCCTTTAAATTGTTATCATGGTTCCTTAACCCCCTGGAAAGGTCCCTGACATATTTTTCCAATGC
>NW_006399907.1:2430246-2430733 GCF_000299155.1 Elephantulus edwardii | reverse complement strand
GTAAAATATTTGGATCTGAAATATTAATTTTTTAATTTAAAAAAATTATAAATCTTTCACTGAGAAAAAAAGATGATGATGTATTTTGAGATTTTTCTAATAACTATGTAATCCTGAAACATTGATCAACTGGACTTTAGTCTATGGCCATACTATTCTGAACATGCCCAATCTTTTCTGAAAACAGAAGGTAGAAAATAGTTAGGTATTACTGTAACTGTGAAATAAGCTGGGTGTTTCCTGGAAAAAATTACAATAGAAACAGTCTAGTAAATTTATTTATTGGAGAAAAATAAATGGAAAAGGTTTCTCAGCAATAATCTGGTCTTGGGCAACTACAAACCAGTGCCCAGAATGAGTATTAAATAAAGAAAACTGCCGTCATACAAGTAAGTTAACACTCTTGGTACCAGCAGTCAGGAAATCAAAAAGCATATCGCAATGGGAAAGTCTGCCGTTAGGGACCTCTCAAACGTACTCAGGAGCA
>NW_006399907.1:2428722-2429846 GCF_000299155.1 Elephantulus edwardii | reverse complement strand
CAGTTGGCGCAGGATAGAGCAGGGTTTAGAGCTGTTGTGCATAGGGTCGCTATGAGTCGGAAACGACTCGATGGCACATAACAACAACAACAACAATATGATACCATTAAGCATAACTGATATTTGATGTGGTAGGATTCTGAACTGAAATATGGGGGTGTGGGGGGGGGGAGTGACAACAATAAACGAATAAACCAGTGCTGAGAATGAGAATTAAACAAACAAAACTGCCATGTCATAAGTAAGTTAATAGGATCTCATTAAGCATAACTGAAATGTGATGGGAATGAAAACTCTTAATTGAATGACAGCAATGAAGAGAAAGTAGAAGAAAAAAAGAACTGTTGATTTGCAGTATTTTAGAGACTGAAGCTGACACAGGACCAGCTGAATTGTGATGAGGATTTCAACTAGTGGGATACTGGCTAGAATTCTCTCAGCTAAAAGCAATGCCTCTAATAAATGCCTTGCTAATGTTAATACAATCTCTTAAATAGAAATTAAGTATTCTAGACATAAATGTGACCACTTAGAAGAAACTAGATGATTAAATTGAAGTACTGGAAAACCACAGAGCAATCAACAAGAGGATTTTAAAGTTTGTTGCAAATGCCAAGAAAGAGAAAAGGAAACATAATAGAAAAGCCAAGTTACAAAATGTTTAGCGAACTCCCAAGTTACAAAATGTTTAAAGCCAAGTTACAAAATGTTTAGTGAACTCCCAAGTTACAAAATGTTTAGAGAACTCCCGGCTGGAGGACGCTTCAACATTCAGATCCTCTCAGAAGAGCTGTGGGTGAGCATTAACATTACTGGTAAGTATATTCGTTTTCTCCTAGACACAAGAGTCTATTATTTGGTCCTAAAAGTCTTCTGAGGTCTCAACACTTCTCACTATTTCTTAGTTGTTGGAATTGACAGAAAACCTCATAAGCAGTTCCTTATTTCACCTCTGCCTTGCATGCGGACTTTCAAGCTGTAGAACAACACAGCGGTAGATGGAATTTGGTCCAGGACTTAAGAACAATAAATGACATAGTTAAGCCTCTACATCTTGTGGTTCCTAATCTTTATACTATAATAATGACAAAGTGCTAATCAGTAAGCCTTTTATTTTAAGAACT
>NW_006399907.1:2426776-2428522 GCF_000299155.1 Elephantulus edwardii | reverse complement strand
CATCTTCAAGGATATGAAAATGTATGGCTAAGTACAATTGATACCAGTGCATCTAAATTCCAAAATCAATCTCCACAATAGTTTACATGTTTCCTATTGCCAAAGGGGCCCTTTAGAGTAGTGAGAGAAGATCTTAACCCTGAAACCTACAGCGTCCCTTTTCAGCAAGAAGTAGTTAAGAGAATACGCTCTCCCCCTTTCCTTATGAATCAGGATGAAGTCTCTCTCAAGGAGGAGTGAAAGGGAATGGCAAAGGACACACTGACAAAGGAGATTAATCAGAACTGGTTTTGACAAGCACTGTGACAATAGGACAATTAAAACAGACTTTCAAGGGGGGAAAAATAAGAGGAACAAACTGGGGAGGGGTGTAGAGAAAACAGTGCAACAATGAATGAATGGATATCCAAAATCTCTGTAAATGTTCATTAAAATTAATAAAATTTAATAAAAAAAAGAAAAATCTGGGGGAAAAAATGTTTAGAGAAAATGGAAAAAGTCTGCCTCAAAAATTTATAAAAGACAATGAGTCACATGATATAAGAAGTGTTCAAGGGCAGAATTCTAGTTAAACTACCTTTTGATTAATTAACTAATTCAACAAATATTTCCTGAACACCACTACTTGCCAAGTACTGTTGTTGTTACTTGGAATAAAGGAAAAAAATGTGGCAAGAAATTGCCCTGCCAACGCAAAGGTACATGGTTCAATTCCGCCAATAGCTTCACGGGAGAAAGATGGGCAATCTCCTCCCATGTGTTTTACTGCCTCTGAAATCCTGCTAGAGCGTCAGTTCTGACTTAATACTACACAATAACAACAACAAAGGTGACAGGAAGTAAAGTAGAGGAGAGTGACATTACAGTTTTTAAAAGGTTACAGTGAAAGGCTTCAACGAGGACACTTAAATGAGGCAAGAAAGCAATTTTGAAATCTATGTAAAAGAAGAAGTTCTACATAGGAAGAAACAAACGCAAAGGCATTGAGACCAGAACATACCTGTGTAGAAACAGTAAGGCTACTATGATAGCAAAAGCAGAGGAAGGGAAGGGGAGCGGTAGGAAAAAGAGCTCCTAACAGGGGCCAGGATGGATAGACCTTGTGAGGGCTGAATCACTCCTGAATTACACCGCAAACAACTTACTTATTGGGTTCTGTTATAATAAATTACCTATATTAAACAAAACCATCCCTTTGGCTAGATACTATGAGAAAATAAAAAAAAAGCAGGCACAAAGAATAAAAAAGGTTAATGTTCTAGGTCAAGAAATGATCTGATAGAATATTGCACTTAAATAACTGAGTTTTAGAGTACATAACAACTAAAGAAGAATCACCAGAAGTATCCAAGAAAGAAGGATGAAGGACAAAGATCATAAGAATGAGGCAGAAAAGCATGGAGGGAAAAGGTACAACCAAGCAGTACCATCCTCATTCCTCCTATTCATAGTATAAAGATTCTAAAAGGAAATCACTGGGTCTTTTATAAAGGCAATTCTTGCTGTAAACTGCAATGGATGTTAACAACAGAGAAAAGGAGAAGATTCTGAAAAGACTCTCTGCGCTAAGAATTCAACAAACTTAGGTTTTTAAAAGACTGGAGAAACACAGCATGATGCCTAAAGAAAAAATGCTATATCAGGATCTAAAAGGCCCATAATGAGTAGTATAGGTTATGAGAAAACCGTCAAGGGCTGTAAAAGGGTTCTGAATTTATGTGTGGAACAGAAAGTTTATGGAAAAAG
>NW_006399907.1:2422511-2425475 GCF_000299155.1 Elephantulus edwardii | reverse complement strand
ACCTTTATCTTGTTGTGGTGCTCAAGTATTTCATAAATTCTGGATATAAGTCCCTTATCTGATATGTTATTACCGAATACTTTTTCCCAGTCAGTGGCTTTCCTTTTTACCCTACTGGAGAAGTTTCTTTTTTTAAACGTCTTACCCTTGGCTACAACTTTATAACTTACAGAGATCTTTTACACTTGTGTTTTAAGTCTACAACATCCTTGAGATGTATGTGTCAACATTTATTTGTAGAGAATGCTCAGTGCAGCATTCTCACCAACCAGCCTCTCTTTTCAGCCTAGGAGGATGACAAACAATCCTAAAGCTACACAAGAGATCTGAAGGCCAAGACAGATAAAGAAGCCACAGAGAACTGCTTTCAACGTGCAGCAAATCTTACATAACTTGACCAGCTGCATACCACATACAGATGAAACTTGACTATTAAAACTTGAACCCACTGTCAACGAGTCAGAACTGACTCAGAGCTAAACCCTCTAGTGGGTTTTCAAGGTGGAAACGCCCAGAGGAGATTTCTTCCACGGAGTTTCTAGTGGATTAAAACTGGCAGAGAAATACAACCTTTGAGTGCAACCCTACAGACTACACCAGCAGAGTGCCTTTTGTTGTTGTTATGTGCCACTGAGCTGTAATCAACTCATAACTGACCTCCCAGCAGGTTTTCAGAGTCTGTAAATTGCATAAAAGGAGACTGCTCATCTTTCTCCCTTGCAGGAGCTGCTGAATCCAACCATCTACCTTTAGGCTGGCAGTACAACTTCTTGTCACTAGGCCACCAGTGTTTCAGAGATTATTCATACTCTTTAAAGAGTTAGGAGGACTTGAGAGCTTTGCTCAAATTAGGAGACAAATTAGGCCATCTTTCAAATGAGGAAAAAACATGAACATTACAAAAGAATATGAACATTGTCAAATATTAACTGTTAAATTTATCATCTAAAATTCTAGTAGAGATGATAAAACTGATAAAACAGATGGTTTGTGAAATGACAAGGATGGATAATCAATCATTAAGACTCAGCATGGATTAAGGTGGAATAAGTCTTGCCAACAAACTTTATTGTCTTTGTTGACAGAGTTACAGGAGGAATAATCTATGTGAATTCCTGCAAGGCATTTCACAAAATTCACCTTCAAATTATTTGGTGGGGTTGGGAGCGAAGGAGGAAAGATGAAGAAAAGAAAGCTGAATAACAGATGTGCTCAAAGTACAAACTCAGTGTCTAAATTCAGACATACCAACAATCATGAAGATGGCACAGGACAAGGAACTGTTTCACTCTGTTATACATAAGGTTGTCACAAATCAGAAACACCTAATAACCTGTCTAAGAAACTCAGAATGTTCATAAATAAGTTCTGCAAAACATAGTGGGTTTCAGCACGCAGGAACAATGATTTTGTAAATTACCCCTAACTTGGGAGGAACTGGAGAACATTATGTTGAGTGAACTAACTCAGTCTCATAAGGACAAATATTGCATAAAAACCATTACTGTAGAACAAGTATTAGGATCTAAGGGAAGAGAGGGTGGAAGCAGAGGGGTGATTAATCATGGGGTTGCACAATTTGATGGTTGGGGAAGGTGAAGGAAATGGGAAGGATCTGGTGTGAAAAACAATATATTGCATTTTCTAAATAAACTAGTATAAAAAAGAATGTAAAATAGAATGTGTATGAATGATTGTATGAAAAACAATGTAAATGAAAGACAGTATAAAACACAATGTATGTGAATGAACATACTGTAAAGGTATTACTACGTGAAAATCAATTAAAAAATATTTAAAAAAACCAAAAAATACTGGGCTTAAGCAAGAATGCGTAAAGCTTTTTGACAACATTCTTATAAAAAAAATGCAGAAGTGGTTGAAATTTGGAGAGAATAATCAAAAGTGGGGTAGAAGGAGAAAAGACTTAAATGAAATGTAGTAAGAAAAGGGGAAGATTTACATCTTTATAAAAAAAATCAAATGTTAAAAAAAAATCAAATGCTAAGTATAATTTGTGATAAACCATCCCACAAATAAGGAATTTTTGGTAAATACTTGTTTTATACCTTTATAAAAAAATCAAATGTTAAGTAAAATTTGTGATAAACCATCCCGCAAATAAGGAATTTTTGGTAAATACTTGTTTGACACAAATTCAAAGGTATGATGTGGCAGCTCTCAAAAGATATACCATGTTAACTTTATGCGGAGTTCACAGACATGTAAATCAGAAGATAAAACAAGAAAAGTAAAAGTGAACGCCACATTCTCCACACTGTGCTGGTGCAGCCCATATCTGAAGACATTTTCAACACATGATAATGCCTTATGGGTAGTAAAAAGAGGCAGTATGAAATACCTTCAGATTTTAAAATTAAGTCACCTTTTAGGAATATACTAGTGTTGACTCACATGTAATGGTGGAAAGTAGTCATCAATGTTGTTGTTGTTGTTGTTATGTGCCGTTGAATCATTTGCGACTCCTAGCGACCCTAAGTACAACAGCCCTAAACCCTGCTCTATCCTGTGCCAATCTCACTGCCTCTGACACACCCATCCCGACTGCCTCAGTCACTGAATCAATCAATGTAAGCAATTAAAAAAAAAATGTGAAAGATCCTGGGACACCCAAGTCTAATCAAAATGGGCAAGGTGTAGTTTTTAGGAGGCTCAATTGAAATGGGAATTAAGAAATATGAAACTCTGTCAACTGTTTTCTTCTGGCTATAGAAAAGATTAGGTTAACAGATGAGGGTTATACTAATCTGGTGAGGAGAAGTAGGAGCTTAACATACAAGACATCACCTGGGTGCTCCAAGTGTTTTCCAAAGAGACAGAGAGTGCACCCACCGGGCCCAGAGCTACTGTGAGCAAGTGCATCCTTATCGTAGGAGTATGCAATGAGGGTTGCAGAGTGGATTATATTTGGGGGTAGGGGGTGGGGTTTGGGGAGGTGCGGGG
>NW_006399907.1:2405650-2422341 GCF_000299155.1 Elephantulus edwardii | reverse complement strand
AAAAAAAAAAAAAGAAGAAGCAGCTCTGTCAGGTCACCCTGGCTTAGTGACAATGCCCATTAGGATTACCATTCTGATTAGAATGACGAGCTCCAATGTAAACTAGATCACCCTAAGGTACGAGTTTGCCATGTCTATCCATATCTTCATCTCTTTTTAAGGGATGCAAGCCTCTATGCTACTCACAGTTGTACTAATCAACTCATGAGTTGGAATTCTTGGACTTTATACCAGCCTCTTATTTACTTGCAAGTCTAAGTAAATTCCCATAATAAAATAATCTCATTTATTGTCCTGGTAAAGTGATGTCTACACTGTAAATATGAAAACCCATATAGAACTATTACACACTTGTGAAGCTTTGACTCTCTTCATGACTACTGTTATCTAAAACCAAAACACACATTTTTAAAATAAAAGTAAACAAAATATTAACACAGCAA
This sequence comes from Elephantulus edwardii, assembly GCF_000299155.1. Lineage (NCBI taxonomy): Eukaryota > Metazoa > Chordata > Mammalia > Macroscelidea > Macroscelididae > Elephantulus > Elephantulus edwardii. Next base: position 2,421,898 of record NW_006399907.1, on the reverse strand, counting down.
GAGTGGATGGAATGGACAAGAAAAAGAAAAAGCCTGAAATCCACGACGGCTGGAGATAAACAAGCTAAGTGAAAATGTTGAGTCTCAAACAAGGAAGAGAGGAGATGGCCATCTGCAAATGAAAACGCTTTAAACTTCAGAGTCCTGCTAAGTTTAAGGTACTATGAATTATCCTAAGTTCTGAGATAAAACCACTTAAAAGCTGCAGAAGGAAGGACTTTACAATTAACTGTGTGTCTGGAACTCAGCAAATGCTCTACATGTGTTAGTAGTGATTTTGTCTTAGGCTATAAAAATGTCATGAAAGAGGAATGCACAAGTCACTGTGGGAAAGGAAAGGAGGGAGAGCTACCTACCATGACAGGAAAAGAAAAGTCAAGAAAGGTCTCCCTGAAAGGAGATGCCTGAGCAGAATCTCCTCTGATAGGGGATGCTCTCTGGGGAGCCTAGGTCGTGTAGCCCATAAGGAATTGTACTGCAAAGCCAAAGGCGAGCCCTCTCTTTGAGACAGAATCCACCAGAGGCTCTATGGGAGAAGACTGTAGGCAATCTTTTAATACTGACTGGTTTTGAGATTGGCTTTCAGGCAGAAAACCAAAGAAAGCATAGTAATTACTCAAGAGTGTAGGGAAAGAGCATTCCACAAAGTAGCATGTAAGCCTCATAGTAAGAAAACTTACCTTGCAATTAGCAGGTAAGTAAAGTTTAGAAGTAAGTAGAAAGAGTAATGAAAAAGAAAATCAGATAACCAAAAATACAGCACATCCTAAAAGGGCCAGTATCAGCCAGAAAGAGGTTAAAGGGAGTCACTGGAAATGTTAAGCATCAAGTTATAAAGTTAGATCTATGTTTTAGGAGAACCCTTCTAGAGCAGTCATACAGGAGACAGACAGGAATTAGGCATTACTGGGAGCAGAGAGATGGATGTTTCAGTAACTTAAAACCTCAGTGAAGATACTGGCAGTGGAAAAAAGAGGCAAGATAAATGGAGTTCAAAATGACCTTAAGGAAGACAATAAAAGACTACCTACAAGTAATTGAGCTGGGAAGAGTCAAGGACAATCCAGGTTTATGACCTGAGCAACCACATAAGGGAATATGTCATGCAAGGGAGAAAAGAGCATGAGCAAAATTTAGGGAAAAAACATGAAGTCGGAAAGGTGCGAGATGATCCCAGTCTCTTGTGGAATACAAGGCAATAGATGAAGTCAAGCTCAGGAGAGAGGTCTGAGCAAGACGTCTGAATATGGAATTCAACATTCAAGAGTGGTCCCTGGAGACATCAGGGGATAAGAGAGCACCCAGAATGAGAGTGTGTGGGGAGTTGATTAGGGATTTGGGCTGGAGAATAGTAACCATTTAAGGGGATAATCATTAGCTATTTTGTGGTCCAGTTAATTCCTTATCCTCAGGAAAGAACTTAAATATTTAGGCAAAGACCAAATATCCACTTGCTGGGATGGTATAGAGGAATTCACAACAGAGACATGGACTAAATGGCCACAAAGCCGTCTTTCAACTCTAAAAATGAATTAAGATTTCAACTCAGTCCAGAACATTTTATAAAATGAAATATTTTGTTTCACCATTACAAGAAAACTAACATCATAGGTATTTTTACTCTTCACTTCTCCAGTCCAGTATTTTTTTAAAAAATAAGTTTTTGTTGACATTGTTGTTTTCTGAAAAGGAAAGAGTACTTGGTTTACCTGGACCTGGATCTAGTTTCTGATCATATTTTCCCCTCTTGTGAGTCTGGTTATTGGCTTGGCTAGCATAAGTAGCAAAACACAACAAAACCCAAATACATGTTCCGATTCATTCTTCTCATCCTTTTCTGGCACCATCTGCCTAATTTTACCACATTTCAGAAATATTTTTAGAATTTCCCTTAACATTAAAAGTTTGTTGATATCTTTTTCTCTTTTTGCTCAGTTCTAAAACAGACACTGGTACATACACAACTTCTTTTACTAACTCCAGAAATACATGATTAAAACAAATAGTTGATTCTATCATAACAATACACCTAGTGTATTTTTAGATAGGACTATTGTCTGTTCAACTTAATCCTAAAATTGGCACTGCACTCACCAAGTGGCACCTGGCACAGGTGCTAAAAGCATGTGATCTCTCTGAACCATGTGCAGCAGTTCTTTCATTCCTGCCCCCTGCTTTTCCTGTCACTCTGCACACTTTTGTATTCTGTTCTTGTCTTTCACCTTCCTCCTAATGGTACCCATAAACTTTAATTATTATCACTCGTCACACTAAAGCTAACACAGCTGCCAACTTCTGGGCTAGAAATACAATGGATGAAATTTTCATCAGAATCTACCATGAACTTTTTGGTCGTCCTTAGACAACTGTCTAAGTCTTAAGTCTCAGTGGCCTAAACCACAGGGTAAAGAATGTAAATAGGCCCCCGTAAAAGTAGATATGAGGGGGAAAAGAAATCAATGGTGCTTCTTGGTTCTAAAAGCAATTTGCAGATGCAAATCTTTGAGCACTTAAAAAGGAGGCAAAATAAAGACAACAATTAACATTTAAAGTCATATAAAGATATCAATTTATGTCACCTTAAATATATTGAGTGAAATACACTCTCTGTATCAAGGACAGCACTAGAATAAAAGAACTTCAGCATCAGGTCTTACAGCTCTGAGAATGTTTTAAGGGTCTAGTAAAATCTTATGAGAAAGGTAAATAATTATGTTCCTATCACAAGCCCTTTCTCCTCAAACCAAGTGCCTTTGAAACTATGCTTTGATGCGATGTTCTCTTTACATAACAAACTGACAGATTCTATGCATTCATCAAAGAAAAGGTCTTCAGCAGGTTTCTTTCTCTCTTTATTTCTCTGTCTAATTTCACAAAATAGAGGTAAGAGAATTTATCACCGACAAGACACTTTCAGGCTGGGAGTGGGGATTATAATAGAGGCTCCTCCACCATGCTGCATAAGGTTCCAGGGACTGTTCCTAGAAGTGTAATGAAAAAGTAAATAAGACTACATAACTAGACTCAGAAGTACACAGAGTACTAAAGCTGGATGGAATGAGTATAAAAAGAATATGGCAAGTAGAACATCATTTTACTAAGACGAGTTCATTCTCTTCAGCCTCATATTCCCAAACTGAAATAACCTGGGTGCATGTGACCTTCTACACGAACTTACACTCTTCTATCTTTCTCTTAACTCTCCCATTGCTTTCTGGGCTGAAAAATTCCTACTCACCCTCCAAGTATAAGCTTAAACACTGCCCTTCTCCTTGGAAAGCTCTACAGGACTTCTTTTCCTGAAGGGCACCTTACTGCTCCTTCAGTAGAGCTGTTCTGCCCTATTGCAGTTATTGCTGGACTTGAGAATGCAGCTCTGCACTTATCGACTAGCTTACTGAGGAAGCCCCATGTATGTCCAGTCCTTTACCTCCTGGAAAATAGCCTGTACCGCACATGTAATTCACCGAGTAAAGGAACTCCCTTGGCCTCATGTAGGGACAATGCCTATCAATCCAAGTGTGTCCTTTCCAATCTTATCTTTTCTAGCAGAACCTCATTATCTATTATCTAAATTAGTCTCTTCATTTGTCTTTCCCCTTCTGGTTGCTCTTCCCTTAAATCACTACAGTCTTACTAAATGTAACTCTCAGTTTACCATGTTTGGCATTGAACTAGATGTACTGAATAAAATGCTGAAGAACTCTTGCCCCTGTGCATACTAGACTCCAATCTAATGGAGTAGAGATAGATAAACAGTTATATACAATTTATCAGGGGCTATAAACCAATCTCACTCTAACCCTACGAATGGCATGTCCTTAACTCTTTATTTTTTTTTTTCCTTACCTCTTAACTGGCCAATTCCTATTTTGTTTCTGAGAAGAATCTTTCCTAATTTCTCTAGTCAGATGCAGTATCTCCATTTTCTACATCTACAGTGCCCTGTCACTCACCTCCGACTGTATGAATTATAGCTATTAGTCCCCATACATTTTGTCTCTAATGAGGTTCAAATACTCTACATGGTTGTAAATACAAGTGACTGGTCTCTGTTTTGCCACAGTGATGTGCAATGCATTGATAAATTTCAATTATGTTAATTAACCTCACTAAAGCACTGTAAGCCTATGATTCCTTTAGGATTTGTCAATATTAAGACCATCAGCAGGTTAAAATCCATGCAAGTCAGAATTATTATGTTTCTACTCTAGTACCAAAAAAGAGAAAAATTCTACCTTGTTTGACTGTATTATAAATGGTTTGAAAGATGTGTCCAAATAAAATGGACCTCTATTGTGAAAACATTAAAACATGGGCAACTCCCTAGTGCAACCAGCCTCTGCTGACAAATACAGAAAAGTTACAAGGACAAACATGAAGGGCAAGTCCATGAACAAACATTTAACCAAGTAAAACTTTCCACAGCTTAGTAAAAATCTAATACATGAACATGTTGATACAGTTGATTCTCACTCTGTATGTGAGAGAAGAGAACTATGCGTGACTGATGTTTTAGTACATTACCAGCTCCTTCCCCTGAGACAAATGGGTGGCCTGGAATCTCCTACCTTTCAGTCAGCAAGCAAACATGTTAACTGTTTGCAAAAGTCACCCAGTCCAAGATATGTGAGAAAATATATATGGATCATTAAATAAAATTTCTGACCTTTCAAGTAATACCCCTTTCCAAAGTAAATACATAACTGCAGTTTATCCATTCTTTGACATTCACATCCACTTTCCTGTAATAGTGCTACTACTATAACACACTTCAACAAAGTTGCAACACCAACTGACACATCCACACCCAAGGTGTCTGTAGCATTACTTACAGTAACAAAGAGATAGAAACAACTCCCATCAAGGGGCAGATTTTATTTTTTTTAAAAAAACCCAAACCTATGGTACGTTCACACAATGGAGTATACAAGAATACTAAGGAAAGATAAAAAATTCAAGATACATTGCATAACACAGATAAATCTAAAGGAAATTATGCTGAATAGCATAAGTCAGTCACAGAATGACAATCACTGTATAAGACTTGTTGTTGTTATGTGCCGTGGAGTCGTTTGCGACTCATAGCAACCCTATGTACAACAACCCTAAACTGTGCTCTATCCTGTGTCAATCTCACTGCCTCTGACACACCCATCCCAATTACCCCAGTCACTGAATCAATCCACCTCACAGAGGGTCTTCCCCTCCTGCACTGTCCCTCTACTCTACCCAGCATGATGTCCCTCTCTAAAGACCTGTCTCTCCTTACAACATGTCCAAAGTATGTCAGATGAAGCCCCAGAATCCTTGCCTTCAAGGAGCAGCCTGGTTTAACCCTCTCTAGGATGAATCTGTTTGTTTTCTTGGCAGTCCATGGTACATTCAATACTCTTCTCCAGCACCACGACTACCATTATAAAAAGCTAAGGGAAGGTTTACAGCAGATAGAATCAATCTTGGATGGTAGACAGGAATGGGAAGGGAGGAAGATGGCAGTAAAATTGAATAGATAAATTGGGTAAAGGGGAAAGCAATATATAATAAGGAACTGGATCAATATTATAATAAATATATTGTAACTAAATTTCTAAAACAAAAAATGTTTATGAATTATTGAAAATTCAATGATTTATAAACTTAAACTCAAATCACAAAAAAAATTTCAAAAAGATACTCAGCAAGCCTTGTCAACATCTCCAATTACTTAACTTCTTTTATCTGATCTTTCGTTGCTTATTCGTAATTGTTTTTGTGAGAATGCAAACAGTTGAGTACAGGCTGAAGTAGACAGTAGCTTAAATATTCAACCACCTGAATCACACGAATTAAGGAAGAATTTTCATCTATCATGATCAAGAACATTTCATTTTCTTAGTGTTTTTCCCTCTCATCTCTCTTACACACACACAAAAGTAAAAAACTCAAAACTGTAACATTGTTTTAAAATATTGTGATAAGTGCCAAAAAGAAAAGGCTAAAAACTGCAACATTGTTTTAAAATACTGTGATATATTTTTCAACTCCTAACTGGCCTAACTCTTGGAGAAGGTGCAGCCAGAGTGTTGTTTAGAGGCAATGATTGAAGAAGCTACATCTCACATACTTGATACATGTTACTGTTATGTGCCAGTCATAAAAAAAGTTATTCCTTGGAGAGGACCACCCATCATGCTTGGAGGGATGGCAAAGGAGAAGATGCTAAACCAGGTTGACTGACACAGGACTGCAGCAAAGGGCTTGAGTGTATTATTGAGAATGTCACAAGACAGGACAGGGTTCAGATCTGTTGTTTATAGGGTCACTATGAGTCATACTAGACTATATGGTACCTAACAATAACAATTACCTAAATAAAGTCAGATCATTTGATTATATTACTTATTTCAGCCGGTGAAAAGAATGGTTTCTCATCAACTAATTTTGCAGTCTCTGCCTATCTACCTAACTGAATAGTGTGTTAAAGCGTTTATGTTCAATCAAATCTGAGTCTAAGTTAAAGCACAGCTTCTTTGTGAGACCTCAAACAAATCACTTATACTGAGTTACTGTCATCATCTATATAATTACTCTAATTTTAACATCCTCACTATCTAAACAGCATGATTGCTTATGAGGATTAAGGAAGAAGACATGTTAAAAATGCTTTCTAAAACTATAAAGTGCAATAGAAATACAATAAATAGTACCATATATTACTATTGCTTTGGAAAGGCATTTTTTACATGAAACATGCAAATTTCTGTGTCTCCAGAATCACTGAGGAATCCAAGACTGTCAGTCAAAATCTCTAAGCCCTAACAGCAGAGAAGCTAGTAATCTATGGAGACCCTGAATCCACTCCCTCAAAATGTGCTTACAAGTATATAGAAGCGCTTCTCTTATTTTACTTTCTAAACTTTCACAAAGACAGTGGAAGCTGGGCTCCATAACAAAGGCACAGGAACTCTGCTTGCCAAAAGTTGACAGTATTAACAATCATGCATATCATTTTAGTTTCTATCATCTTGTTCCTCGTTGTAAGAAAATGTGCAGTATTCATAGGTGATTTTGATATGTTTAAATGATTAGTTCCACCCTATTCAGGAACTGAAAAAGCAGCCATAGTATTCCATGAATTGGGAAGCAGAAGGATAAAAATCCTCTCTGAGTCAGATGAAAAGATAACAAATAAATGGATAAGAAAACAATGGATGCTATTAACTCGCTCAGGATCAGAGAGCTGGACGAACTCTCCTCAAATTAACAAGTATGACAAAGGAGCTGAAAGGTGTGAATCTAGGTGGACAGCCTGAGTATCACTTCCAGTTCTCACCACCACTGCATCCTATGTTCAGATATGTGATTTCCCCTAACCTTTAAATCCAACTGGATTTACTGAGATTCCAACACTTACATAACCAATAACAAATATGAACCTTCCCTGAAACTTTATAATAAGCTGGCCCAACTAGCATTTATTGAGTAGGCCTAAACCATGAACTATGAACATCTATAGTCCTTCTAGGTTTACTACAAGTCAAACTGACTCAAGAGCAGTGGATTCAGATTTTTATTTTTGCGAGCACCTTTAAAGTAATATTCCTGGTGCACGGGTTAAATGTTTGTCTGCTAATCAAATGCTCAGCAGTTCAAACATACAAACCACTCCATGGGAGAAAGATGGGACAGTCTAAACGGCAACTTCACAATTTAATCCAAAACATGTCCAACGCCAAGTGATCAAAAGAAATCACAAGTCAAATGGTGCAATGAGTCAAACAAGTCATTAGGCAAAGAAGTTAATAATAAAGCTTTAACATTTCACTTCTAAATCCTTATGGGCTTGTTCGTTGATAATACAATCAAAAGTCTTACTCAGTGGTTACATTCCTTTTCTAAGAAGAGCAACTTCTGAAAGTAGACTTACTAACGTATCCAAGATAACTGTTTCCTGGGTTGATATTATTTTGGAGCACTTTTTAGCAGTTAAGTATAACAATTCAGGGCTAAACTACATTGCCTAGACTGGAAATCTGGTTATGCCACTTACTAGCTATACCTCAGTTACGAAGAAATTGCCCATTCTTCTCCCAATCTCATATGCACGATGGATATAATTAAAATATCTGCTCTAGTGGATAAGCAGTCACGCTACAGGTCCAAAGGTAAGCCCTTTGAATGCACCATGAATTGCTCCTCGGGAAAAGATGGGCAATCTCCTCCTATACAATTCACAGCCTCTGAAAACCCACTGGACAGCCAGCTATGAGTTGATTCTGACTCGGCAGCAGTGAGAGATGCCAAGACTCTACAGAGTTGCTGTTATTATAACCCCAAGTAGATAAGTACCAACATGCCTTGGAGAAAGTGTGGCCAGAGTGCTCTTTGGAGGCAAAGATGATAAAGTTTGCTTCATATACTTTGGGCATGTTGCCAGGAGGGGCTATTCCTTGGAGAGGGATATAATACTCAGAAAGGCAGAAGGTCGGCAAAGAAGAGCAAGAGCCTCAACCAGGTAGACTGGCACAGTGACAGGCACAGTGGGCTCTAGTGTGTCACAAAGCATGAGGATGGCACTGGACAGGACAGGTTTCTAAAGTGTTGTTCACAGGGTCACTATGGGTCATACTCAACTTGATAGCCACTAACAACAACAACAAATAAGTACAACATGTAAAGGATTTCGAGCAAAAAGTCTTGTATAGATAATCCCAGATTTACCACTTATTTGCATTACAACAGACTGTACTTAATATTGCCCTAACTTTTTTATCCATTTCATTATTAGTAAGATCTACTACATACAATGCTGCAGCAGGTAACTGTTGATGTTATCACTCTCATGTCTATCTCCTAAAGCAAATAAAGATCAGATGTACAGATACTGATAATTAAAGGTAATAATAATAATAAACTTTATTCTTATAAAAAGCAGACATCAAAGGAATTCAACCAACGTCTAAACTGACCAGAACCCAACTGTAAGATAGTGACTAACTGTGTAAGTGTTTCATTGCCACTGAGTCAACTGTGAGTCTACAGGAAAAAAAAAAAAAAAGAACTGGGTTTCTAAGGCTGTAAATCTTTATAATAGCAGAGAGCCTCATTTTTCTCCTCGAAGGGACTGGGGCTGAAAAGGTTTTTTTGAACAGGCAAGCTCTTAACCATTATGCCGCCAGGGGTTCTTTTATCATACACATCTTTCACTCACTGCTATCAAGTTGGTTCAACTTACAGTAAGCTTCCATCAGGTTTCCAAGGCTGTAAATCCTAATGGGAAAAGATTGCCTATCTTTCTCCTTCAGGGCTGCTAGTATATTCAAACCGATAGAGAAGCTCAGCCTTTCCGTTAGCAGTGCGAACAAGAGCCCCCATCCTATGTCTAGATCATCAGATGACACTCTTTTTCTCTTTCGCTCACTAGTTTCACTAGCTTGGTCTCGCTCTTTCACACAGTCTCACACTCTTCATGCTCTCTTGCTTTCACTGCTGTCAAGTTGGAACGGACACACAGCTGACCGCCCCCAACCCCCCATGGATTTTCAGAGGTATTAAATGACACAGGAGGAGACTGCCTGCATTCGAACCACATGCCTTTGGCACTGCAGCACAGGTTCTTATCACCAGGCCACCAAAGGTTCCTAACTAGTCTGGTTGTTGCTGCTGTTTTGCGCGTCTGCATCGGAACCAACACATAGCTGGTCACAGCGGGTTTTCAGAGACAGTAAATTAACAGAGGAAGAGACTGCTCATCTTTCTCCTGTGGGTAGCTAGTGGATTTGAACTGCGTGCCTTTGGGTTTGCAGTTCAGCTTCTCACCACTAGGCCACCAGAGCTCCCTTCTCACCCTGTCTTTCCCCACTAAGTACAAATGTACTTATTCTAACACTTGGGTACATTTTCTTTCCATCAGAATATAGATACTTGGAAACACAGAGCAAAGTTCATCTGAGTGTACAGGGCAGAAAACGCCATTCATTGTTGCTCTATATCTCTTTCCCTCTAAAGGTTCTGAACAATACTCTGTCAATTGGCAAACGTTTACCTATAGACAGAAGACTTAACTAACCAGAGCAATTAGGTACTGACCATTCCCTGCTAAACAAACTCAAAAGTTTAAACAAGAGCTGTGAGGGGAAAGGTGTTCACTTATTTTTAAACTATTGGCCAAAGATACCATTTTATGTTAATTTTAAAGACTTTTTATGCCTTAAAAGCTAGCTTTGATAATTTTGTGGTTTTTTTTTTTAAATCCATGATGCTCTGAATAGTAGCAAAATATCTGCATATGTCAAGTCTAACCTAACCATAACTCGCCCATCTGCTGATTCTAATGTAATCCTAGTGATGGTTGATGGCAATATGTTTACTTGATTCACCCTACATTATTTATGTAAGATAAAAATCTTTTTAACGTTGCATTGTCATGTAAACTTTTCTGTCTGGCTTTGATTTATCCTCTCTTTTCCCTCTTAATAAAATGGCACTCCCCCCTCCAAAAAAAAACCCAAAAACACCTCACATAAAAACCACAACAGTTTTAACAACTCAATTTCAAATTCTCTAAGTATCCAGACTTTCTGGCATCTATAAGGCCAGAAGACCTCAGAAACTACTGCCCCAGGAAAATCTTTAAACCCTGAACTCAAACTACCTCCTGAAGTCATCTGTGAACCAAATAGTGGTTTATAGTAATTTGAAAAGAATATCTGTATTAAGCATTGGATTCTTTGAGAAATCAGTAAACTGACAAGAACTGCAAAGGTTAAATGAGAAACGACTGTGGAGCATCAAGTTAGTGTTAAGGGTGAAAGTTTGGACAGGGTTGCAGAGAAAGTGGCACAATTTGAAAAATACAACCAATGTCACAGAACTGTACATGCAGAAACTGTTGAAGCAGCATACATTTGGTTAGATGTTCTCTCTCTCTCTTTCTCTCTCTCTTTCACACACACACACACACACACACACACACACACACACACACCCATACCTGTGCGCTTATCCTCCATCACAGGGAAAGCTCTCTCTAGAGTCCTTATCCAACGTCACTAACACAATGAAACTGTCCTTAGAGTGAACAGAACTTTTCTGAAAACAAATGGCTGACTTGAGTCAGTTGCTTTGTCACAATCTCCTAAAAAGCACAATTTGCTTTCATACTGTCCCACCTTTTGAAATTGTTTTTTCAACAACAACAAAAAAATTGCAAAGGACATCTATTTATTTGCACAAATAGCCCAGTCTTCATTTCTGATTAAAAAACAAAATCGCTAAAGCAGCAAGCTAGAGAAGAATTGCACTCACTTAATATGGGCTCCTCTGGTCTTATTTTTCTCATTCTCCAGTGCCAGCGCCTTTCAAAAGAGTACAAAACTACACACAACTTTGTTTCTCATTCTAAACACATTACAACTCACTGGGAAACATTATCGGCCATCTCAAAAAAAGAGACACAGAGGGCTATGCCGGATCAAGCTAAATATCTACTGTGCAAACTTTGAGAGCTACATTGTTTTCAGACCATAGTAGTCTGGTGAACATACGCAATGAACAAGTATCATCCTAATTTACCATCTCTCCTTCCAAAGAATAACAAGAATGCCTACTTTACATGCAGTACTTCACAGCTACTTAGAAGCTCACTATAATAAACGTAATTGTTTTCGTATCCCGAGGCACACAGAGAAAGGACAGTCAAAAACAAGACAGTTGCCAGTGTTTCATGTACCTTTATAGCTTAAATGTTTACGAAAAATTAAATACTATTTGTTATTGTTATTGTGTACCACTGAGTCAGAACTGACCCATGGCTGACCATCTGGAGGGTTTCCAGAGGCAGCTAATCAAACAGGAGGAGACTGACCATCCTTCTCCTGCAAATACTATATTGGGGTGAAAAAAATTGGGTATATAATAGTGCCTTAAAATAGAGACTTGGTAAGTTTAAAGTCTCCATCACTCCACAGGACAAAATATCACTCTTCAGTTTCCATCTTAGAATCAAGCTCGCTGCCACCAAGTCAGAACCAACTCATAATTCAGTTTCCAGCAAATTGTTAGAATCTATAAATTGCATGAACAGAGATGGCACGTTCTTCTCCCTTGGAACAGCTATTGGATTCGAACCACGGGCCTTTGAACTGGTAGATTATTTCTTTACTGCTAGCCCACCAGAGCCCAACCAGGAGGTGTAAATCTAGATAAAGTTGTTTGCTCAGAGTTTAACAGTAATTAAGTTCACACCCAAGCCTTTTCCAAATGAGCTTCTAATCAAAACTTGTCACAAGTTATATGAAACAGACAAGAGTGTGGATTCCTAGTTTTCTCAAAGGGAGAGCCACATCATCTCACTTTTGGGCAAGCCACTACTTCCAGTACACACAATTCCTTTTGATAATAATTTCTACAAACAAAAAAAAGCAATCTCACAAAACAACAGTGGCATGAGTAAACTCGAGACCACTGCTTTTTAAAATAAAGTTGGTCCTTTTCCTGTCAACCTGACAACTTTTTAATGGTGAAATGTCCTTTACTTTAGCCGGGCACAACCTTTCATATTTACTTTCCAAATAACCATTCCGGTTTCTCACGGCTACTAAAGGTTATGAAAAAAAAGAAAAAGACTGGGAGAAAAAGATGTTAAGAGTCTATGGCACCACTGGAAGGGACAGATTTTGAGACTGGTTTTGAACACTCCATAGCTCGTGTGACTGGGCGGCTTTACTGTGCCTACTGGAGGGATGTTTAGCAATCTGACGCATCAATTTTTAGGAGTGGAACACAAACAGCCTCCACAATTTAAGAGCCGTGCCTAGGATCTCTCCCGGTGGCACAGGCTAGAGGGCACGGGACGAGAGAGCAAGGGATGCCAGGCGACGATCGAGACATTTGTTATTGTTTATGAGCCCAGGCAGGGACCAGGAGCGCGAGGCTCGGGGACAGAGGAGTGGAAGGGGAAAGGCACAGAGAAGGACAAAGATTCCTCCCCCGGTTCCCTGCTACCTCTCCGGACAGTTGGAGCCAGGAGCACCCGAAGAACAAGAGGGCCAAGGCCGTCGCCGCAGCACCACCGGAGACATTCCCAGCCCGAAATTCTCACGGCTCTCCCTGGACATCCAGGCAGACTCAGGGCTCCCTCCTGCTCGCACAGACCGCGCAGATGCTGCGCGCCGGGCCCCCCGGGCGCGGGTACTGAGCGCCGCATCCGCGTACTCACCTGCCTGGGTCGCGCCCGCGGCCGGCTCAGCCTCTGCACGGACCGCAGCCGGCCGGAGCCCGTCCGCTCCTTTTCCCCTGCTCCGCCCTCGCCCCGCCCCCGGAGGTGGGACCGGCTGCTGCGCCGGAATCTCGGGGCGCCCTCCCTGAACTCTCGCGAGCTCTTCTTCCTCGGCTTCTAGGTGGTTGGTCTTGTTCCTTTTGGTCCTGACGTCATACGCACCCTAGGCGGAAGTGGTTTTCTGTCGTCAATACTGGTTTTCAGCCTCCTCCTGAAAAAGGCCCAACGGGCTTTGGAAAAGTTGACTTGTCGGTTACCACCTCTTCCTGCTAAGCCCCAACTCACTCACTGCCTTCCCTCATTACTTAAAACTGGTTCAGGCTCTCTTGGGAGTGGAACAGTCTTGCAAAATTAGTCACATGTTCTAAGTGTCCTCAGAGTTTCTCACAATTCTTAATGCATTCCAAATAATGTTAAAAATAGAGGCTTAGAGATAATCTTTAATTACTATACAGATTAGAGAATTCTGGTTAACAAAGATGGGCTGGATGACCATTTTAAATCAGTAGCTTAATGGTAGCTGATCTGGGATGAGAAACCATCCAGATCTCTTGATTGTCATTTACCCTAGTTGGAAGAGCTAAAAAAATGCGGGACAGTGTGCGTAAAAGCCTTAGATAGATTGGCTTGCAAAATCTAAAATAAATGAAATAGTGAGCTGGCGTTATCCTTTGGACTGGAAAGCTATTAAAAAATAATTCAGAAGACTAGCCTTTGGGAGGATAAAAGAATTCATACTTGAAGACAAAACTAGTCTTTAGGCAAACCAAATAAAAGAGTCACTCGTAATTATTGGTGACAAATTTATCCTTAATCTGCATATATAAAATACATGTAGTAAGCTGATTAAGGATGAATTTGTCACCAATAATTGAGAGTGACTTTAATAACCTTTTTTCAATTTTCTTTAGTATGCAGATGATACGACCTTACTTGTTGAAAGTGAGGAGGACTTGAGTTACCCACTGCAGGAGATCAAACACTGTAGCCTTCATCACTACAGACTGCATCTCAACATCAAGAAAACAAAAATTCTTATCACTGGTCTAGTTGGTGACATCATAATAGATGGAAAAAAGATTGAATCTGTTAACAGTTTCATCTTGCTTAAATCCACAATAAACACACTTGGTACCAGCAGTCAGGAGATCAGGAGAGGTTTTGCACTGGGAAAAATCTTCAGTCATGGACCTCTCCAAATTAATGAGGTGTAATGAAGTTTGTTTGAGAAGTAAGGTGTGTTTGATTCAGACCATGGTCTTTTCAAGCACTTACTGTGCTGCCGAGAGGTGGAAAATGAATAAGAATGACAGAAGAATTGATGTTTGTTGGAGAAGAGTGCTGAATATCCCATGCACTGTCAAAAGAACAAACAAATATATCTTGGAGAAGGGTAGCCTTAGTGTTCCTTGGAGGCAAGGATGGTGAAGGTTCATCTTATATTACTTCGGGTATGTTACTAGGAAAGGTTCTTCCTTGGAGAAAGGCATCATGTTTGAATAGGTGGGGGAAAGGTGAAGGCGAAGACCCTCAACCAGAGAGGATTTACATAGTAACTTCAACAATGGACTTGAGCTTATTAGAAATTGTGAGGTTGGCAAAGAATAGGACAGAGTTCAGATCTGTTGCTGTGAGTTGTACTCAACTCAATGGCACCTAACAACAATAAGCATATTGGAGTTTTTATAAAATATTTGGCTTCACAGTATATGAGATGATACCATGCTTGCAGAAAATACCCATCAGATATACAACCATTATCAACAGATTCATTATACGCAATACACTTATACAGAAAACATAAATAAGAATCATTGTGTGACTTCTCTTTTCTTACACTCTGCATTCTCATATAAAGCTTGATAATGGAGGGGAAAGCAGTAGTGTGATAATTAGTAAATTGATGAAATTAGATTAGCTTTTATGATCAATTGACAGTTAACCATCACAAGTCTAACAAAAACAAATAGTTGCTGACAAACCTAATTCACAATGACTCTATAGCACAGAGTAGCCCCATAAATTTTCCAAGACTATAATGAAAGCAGGCTACTATGCCTTTCCTTCATGGAGCAACTAATGGGTTATAACTGAAATTTTATTTAGCATCCTGGTACATTATACTTTATGCTATCTGTTCTTGATGTTGATTGCTGTTGAGTTGAGCATGATTCATAGCGACCCTATGAACAAAAGGCCTGAAGCCTTTCTATGACTATCGTTGTTTCGCCAAGTTTATAGTTTCCAGAGGCATGTGGTTTAGGAAGTAGATGCCACTCCTGTTTCCCAACCTGTCTTAAACTGGGAGCTCCACCAATGACTGTCCATCATGGGCAGCGATTATGGTATTTGACCCTCCCAGTGGCACAGGGTTCAGCATTATAGCAAACCCAGATTACCTCAAAGCAGCAAATTGACAGAGGAGTGCTGTACAACTTAGAAGAATGTTTCTCCAAAATAAAATAACACTAGACCCTTGGGCCCAATCAACTTTTAAATACAAAGGCCTTCCATATATATTTATATATGAACAAAAGGTGTAAAACCTTTTTATAACTACCGTCATTTCTCCAAGTTCATCAATTTTCCAGAGGCATGTGGTTTAGGAAGCAGATGCCACTCCTGCTTCCAAACCTGAATCAATCTGGGAGCTCCACCAAAGACTGCCCATGTTGGCTAGCCATTATGGAGTTAGGCACACCTACAGTACACTTTTTCCATTATGGACTTTGAGACCCCAATGGCACAATGTTCAGTGTTACAGCAAACCCAGATTACCTCAGCACAGCAAATTGACCAGAGCACTTATATACAAGCAAAATGAAGCTTAATTGTGGTCATATATGCTTGACACATCAAGTATTTATAAAGATGGAAAAGTTATCAATAAGTATTGGTACAAATCTACACAGCAATTCTACAGGATGCATCACCTTTGACCGATAAATATTGTGACTAAACTTCAGAGACACTGATCCCAACATAAG
>NW_006399907.1:2394214-2402555 GCF_000299155.1 Elephantulus edwardii | reverse complement strand
TGACTCGACGGCACATAACAACAACAACAACAACAAAGTATACTCATCCAATGAGGATTTTTATTTTGTTGACATTGAGATGTAATCTATATTGAAAGTTATACTCTTCTGCAGCAAGTATTTCAAGTCCTCTTCACTTTCTGCAAGCAAGGTTATGTCATCTACATAAGGCAGGTTGTTGATGAGTCTTCCTCCTGTACTGGTGTCGCATTACTCTTAGTCAAACTTCTCAAATGATTTCCAAGCATAGCGATTGAATAGGTAAGGAGAAAAGATGCGACCTTGATGTACACCTTTCCTAATTTTAAACCATGCCATGTTCTTCTGTTCTGTGCAGACAGCAGCTACTTAGTCTAGATATAGGTTTTGAATGATCACAGGTAGGTATTTTGGGAGTCTCATTCCTCTCAATGTTAGTCATAATTTGTTATTATCCACATAGTCAAACGCTTTTGCAAATTTAATAAACATTAAAAAACACAAAATTCTCACCACCAGACCAATAGACATCATGATAGATAAAGAAAAGATTAAAGTAATCAATAATTTCCCTTTACTTGAAACCACAATTAACATGACAGTAACAGCAACCATGAAATCAAAAAGGCGTATTGCACTGGGAAAATCTGCAAAGTCCTCTTCAAAATGTTAAAGAGCAAAGATGTCAGTTTAAAGACTAAGGTGCACCTAATTTAAGCCATGGTTTTTTCAATTACTTTCTATGCAGCTGAAAGTTGAACAATGACTAAACAAGACAGAAGAAGAATTGATGCCTTTGAATTGTGGTATTGGAGAAAAGAGTTCTGAATATCCCACTGGCTGGCTAAAGGACAAACAAATATATTATGGAGAAAGTGCAACCAGGGTGCTCCTTAGTAGCAAGGATGGTGAAATGTCACCTTATATACTTTGGGCGTGTTGTTTGGAGGGACCAGTTCTTAGAAAAAAGACATCATACTAGCAAAGGAGTGGCATCCACTTCCTAAACAACATGCCTCTGGAAACTCTATGAACTCTAAGAAAATCTACAGATGATGATAATTATAGAAAGGCTTTACGCCTTTTGTTCATAGGGTCGTTATGAGTCGTGCTCAACTTAACGACAATCAACAACATCTAGCAAAGGAAGGTGGAGGGTCAGAGAAAGAGAGGAAGATCCCAGTAAGTTTAATTGACACAATGACTATAAAAAGAATGAGAATGGCAGTCTCAACTAGATTCTAGCAAATAATTATTCTTGATGATGTTAACTTTCCAAGTATCTGAAAATGCTTTGTTTCAATCCTGAAGTACTGTCATCTGTTTTAAGGCACTTTGTGCTGGAGATGTGACTAAAGATGGACCACGAACCTTTATCTGAGGATTAGAAGATCCTTTCACTGCAGACTTGACAGGGGAAAGTGTATGGAAGACAAAGTTTCTTGAATTTCAGAGAGCAGTAGGATTGAGGTCAGATTGGGCAGCCAGTTTCTGAAGCACAGCTTTGGGCTGACTGAGCAAGGAGCTTGTCTTTAGCTGGTGAGTGTTTCCTGGATTGATGGTTTCAAAGGGGCTTCTGAGTGAAGGCTTTGATTTCTGAAGAACCACAGTTCAATTGGCACTCTTCAGAAGAGCTTTGGCTGTAATTTTCTTGGCCAGTATCATAAACTGACTGTCTTCTTCAATTTTTCTTCCTCTTCAGCTGCATATTTCCCCTGCTGTACCTGGTCCCAAAGCCATTGCTCTCACTCAATTCGCTCCTTCCTCCACCTGGCTTCCATCTAATTAAGCTGTTCTTTGGTCTGATCATCATCAGAGTCTCTGGGAAGCATCATCTATGTTTTTTCTTTGAAATGTCCTCATTCACCCAGTACCATCACTGTGCAGATCTCCATCAGATAGGTGCCTCTCTTGATAGAAACATAGCTGACATTTATTATCGTCCATAATAGCTTTCATGTGTATCTTCTTGATTTGATTCTGTAGTTCCTCATTAGAAGGAAGAGCTTCGACATTTACATTCTCTTCATATTCATAAATATCTTACCCTTCATGCTCACTTTTACTTCCCACATGACTCCCTGACACTTCTGCCTCATCTTCCAGGTATTTCTTCAATCTCATTTGCCCTCTCAACTTTTCAGATCACTGTAAGAGCTCTTCTTCACCTTCTTCCTGGTCACCCAATGCCAGATCTTCATTACCAGAGTCAATGTGATTACTATTGCTATCCTCATCACCGTCAAATTTGTTATTATCTAGGACAAATTGAAAGCCTCCAGATTCCTCCTCTTCATCTTCTTTTCCCCTGTCTGCTGAGAAAGAGTCTGCACAAAGAGCTAGTTACTCTTCCATTAGCTCACATGTGCTGCTCTCCTTTTTATTATTATTTAACTCTGAAGGAGCCAGAATGAAAGATTCTGGAGACATAAATTTTCTGAAACAAAGATTCAGAAGCTCCGCTATGTTATCTTTGTTGTCATTCTTCCTAGGGAGTGCTTTTCCCGTCTGAGATATGAACTTTCCAGTGCATAAGTCCAATAGTTCATCCATGTTTAGCATCAGTAGCATCCTCATCCCACTGGCTAAAGGTTTTGAGAAGCTTCTGGCACTGAACATTAGAAATGATGCAGATGGTCTCCTTCCTTCATGATCAAGTGCATTAATAAAACACATACCAGTACTTTCCACTACATGTCTGTCCCTGGATATTTCTCCTGGTGTGATTTCCTGCTTTGACTACTGATCATAGTTCTATAGTGTTTACAACCTTGGTTCATAGATTACTTGAGTGATGCCTCACTTCCTCTATTAAACACTTGACATTTTATCATCACAGTTTCCTTGTTTGACACCTCTTTGTGGTAGAGGTTGTTGGAAGAGGAAAAATAAATATAGTACTACAGAGAGTAGTAAAAAATCAATACCAGATTGACTCCTTCATATTTCTAAGATCACATCACAGTGTCCAGAAATCAACGAGAGGCTTCTTAGACAGGACCAATGAACCAATCAGAGGGACTATTACTAATTTTTCCTCTTCTGTTTTGTTATATGCCTTTTCAGAAGATGATTTCAAATTTCCAATTAAGTTTCACTTCCTTTATATCAAGGTCTCAAACTGGTCTCAAGTCAGTAAGACCTTGCACCTAATTTTCTAAGAGTATGACAATGAAGATAAAGATGTATAGTCAGCTCTGTTCCTATCAAGCAAGATATTCCATGGAGCAAAGATCTTTCCTGGGATTTAATTGTCATTTTGAAACACTGTACTCAAAGACTTCCCTTCCAATTTTACAAGCAGAAATAAAACTATTATTTATGGCCTTTTCCTAGCTTGAGTGCATTTCTTTGGCCAATTGAAAGACACTTTACCTTTTCTTTACTGAAAAAAAACAAAACACCACCATTGAATTTAATTAATGAGTTGAAGAGAGTTGCCATCACACCTCAGTTTCCCTGAATGACCACAAGGATCTTGGAATTTTTTCCCCCTTCTCCCCTCCCCCCCCAGAACTGGAAGATCATTCCATGAAATGCTATGGTTTCAGTGTCAGAGGCTCAATTTACCTGAGAAATTCAATGAAATTGTGACAGTTTTTCACTGGGAAATATGGAACACTTGCATAACTGATGAAATTAAGGTAAAGATTTCTACAATTTCTCCTAACATTTAAGATGCTGATTTTAGCGGAATTCATATTGTATATTTGTAATCATGTAATGGGGAATGTGTATAAAGATCTTTTTATTTATAGGTAGTTTCCCAATAAATATACATTACTTGAAGGAAAAAAGTCAGAAGGATGGCAAGAGAAAAGGCAAGATTCAGATCTGTTGTTCATAGGGTTGCCAATTCAATGGCACCTAACAACAACAACAACAAAGTTTACTCAGGAGCTTTGGTGACCTGTTGGATAAAGAACTGCACTATCAATCCAAAGGCAGGTGATTTGAAACTAACAACTATTCTGCTGAAGAAAGCTGGAAAGTCTTATGCTGTGGGATCTATAGCCTCAGAAAACCTGCTGGAGAGTAGGCTATGAGTTTGTTCTAAATTAACAGCAATGACGTTTTTTAATGGAATAGACAAGCTAAGTGCAATTGAGCTTGTAAAATTCGAGATCATTTGTTCTATCTGGGAGAAAAAATTGAGTGAAACTCATTTTGTTGGTTTTGTCATTATTGCTTTTGTGATATATGGAGACTATATGAGGCTCTGTATGGATTAGAATCTTGAAAACTCTGTAGGACAGTTCTGCTCTGCCTTACAGGATCCCTGGATGGCAATGGGCCAGTTTTGGTTTACTATAGACTAGAGCTATTCCAGTAAGACTTTCTTAGCTGTAGTCTTTCTGAACAGGACCAGCAGGCCTGTTTTTCCTGTAGTCCTGCCAAGTGGGTTTACATGGACAATTTTTTTTTTTTTTTTTTTGCTTCAGGCCTGATCTACAGCCAGGCCAAGTGTGTGCTTTATTAAGACAGGAAAAGCCTCAGAGGAGAAGGCAGCACACAGCAGCGACATGGACAATTTAAAAAAATTTTTTTTTTATTACCAGCCAAGATGAAATCATTCACACCATACTTCAAACCCACCAATGGCTCTGAGGGAGAAAGCGAGATGGGCGGTTTCCTCCATTAAGATTTAAAATTTTGGAAACTTGATGGGAGGTTGCTATGAGTTAGAATCTTTTACTGGTGTTTGGAAAGGGACAACATGCTTGGAAAGGAGAAGAGGTGGTAAAGGTGAAGAAGATTATCAGAGAGAGCGATTTATGCAATGACTCCTCTGGACTTAAACAAAAGGGAGACTGTGAGGACTGAACAAGATCAGGCAAGGTCTTCCTTTGTTGTATGTAGAGTCACTATGAGTTGGAGGCAACAGCATCTAATGACAAATAATAAGGGGTTTAAGTTTGTGTGCCTCAAAACAAAGATGATCTGCTATAAGATATGGAGGACTTTAGGCAATTTAATCACACACACATGACATTCCACTAATAACTCTCACCAGACTGCCTTCTGCAAAACTTCTCATAAACTCAGAGACAATGACTTCTATTTAATCCTTGTTTTAATATTTAACCAGCTTGACTAGACTGAAGGTCATCATGCTTGGAAGTGTAGAGAGTCAACACAGGTGAGAAAGACCCTGGACAAGATGGATTGACACAGTTACTTTGGAATGAGGGCAAGCGTGATTGGCTCACTATTGGGCAGGGTTCAGTGCTATTGTTCATAGAATACCTATGAGTAACAATCAACTCGATGGCACACAACAACAACAACAAGGTTTCAAATACTCCAAGGCTTAGGTTCTTTTTCCCCCTGAAAGTGAAAATCATTGATGTAAGTTAGATCTGAATGAAAGAAAAGGTGAAAAATACATTACATCTCTCTTTGCATTATGCTTATGAGATTTGTATTCTCTTATGTGGTAACTAGCTGTATGATCTTGAACAGGTCAGAAAAACACTATTTCTTCATCTGTAAAACTGCAAGAATATTAACATCACAAATGCTGCCAAATGAACCACATTTATGTATGGTGAAAGCACTTTTTCTGAAGATTATTTTTTAATTTCATACTGATTTATTTACAAAGTTTTAATACATTGGTTTTTCCACAAAAGATCCTTCTCATCTCTTCACCTCACCCACCTGTCGAATTGTGTAACCCTATGATTAAAATTCGACCCCCTTATCCATCCTCAACCCTCTGATTCCACCCTGCCTTCCCCCCTTGGATCCTCATACTCATTCTACAACAATGGTTTTATACAGTATTTGTCCTTGAGGGTCAGAGTTAGCTCACTGAGCATAGTGCTCTCCAGTCCCTCCCAAATTAGGTAGTAATTTACAAAATATTTTCTCCTGAGTGCTGTGTAATACTCCATTGTATGAATGTACCACAACTTTTTAATCCATTTGTTTGTGGTTGGACATCTGGGCTGTGAAAGCACTTTTTGAACTGTAAACCACCATTGCCATAACAGAAAGAAAATCATCTTGACGACCTAAAGACTTCAGTTTGAAGCATAGGTATTTTTCAGTATTAGGAGGATTAAGAGAATTTAAGTAAGACAATAGAAATTAAATGCCTCGTGTAGAATCAAACATATATTCATGCGCAACTAAAAGTCTAAGCAAACCAACCTCTTTTGTTGAGTTGGTTCCAATCGCTAATAGCCGATTGGAGTGCCAATGTGGTAAATCTTTGTGGAGACATTAGCCTTGCTTTCTCCCACACTTGGATTTGTTATTTTGGACTGTTGAGTCAGAACTAACTCATTTCTCAGAGGCAGTTGAATGGCCCAAGAGGAGATTGCCTATCATTGTCCCATAGTGCAGCTGGTGGATTTGAATCATGTGTCTTTGGAATGGCAGCTTAGCTCCTTACAACTAAGCCACCAGAGCTGCTTGTCGATGAACCAGTGAGTTCAAACTATGCACTTCTTTATTAAGAGTAGAAGGTTTTTGGGTTTGTTTGGTTTTTTTAAAAAAATATCATTACAACACTAGAGCCAAATCAATGTGGCTATAGTTGTTATGTGCCATTGAGTGATCTGTAACTCGTAGTGACCCGATCTACAATAGCTCTGAAACCTGCCTTATCCTGAGCCAATCTCACTGTCTTCAACAAACTTAACCTCCATTTCCCCAGTCACTATCAATCTATCTCATCTGGGGTATTTCTCTCCTGTGCTGTCACCATTCCAATCATGATGTCCTTCTTCAAGTACTGGTCCCTCCTGGCCATATGTCCAAAGTACTTGAGGCAGAGCTTCAAAATACTTGTCTCCAAGGAGCATCCTGGTTCCACTCTCTTCAGGACAAATCTGTTTGTTCTCTTGGCAGTCCATGCTATGTTCAATACTCTCTCCAGCACCACAACTTAAAGGCATCTATTCTTCTTCTGTCATTTTTAGTCATCTCATCTCTCTGATGCATAGCAAAAATTTGTGAAGACCATTGCCTAAATCAGGCACATCTTAATCTCCAGACAGACATAATTTCGGTTTAGCACTTTGGAGGGTGCTTTGACCACAGACTTCCCCAATGCAATTCATCCTTTGATTTCCTGACTGCTGGTGCCAACAGTGCTGATGGTGGACCCGAGTAACTTGAAATTGTTTACAACCCCAATCTCTTCTCCATTCCTCCTAGTGCTAACAATTGTCCCAGTGGTGAAACTCTTTGTTTTCTTGATGTTGAGCTTCAATTCATATTGAAGATTGCAGTTCTTTGCCTTCTGCAGTAAATGCTTCAGGTCCTTCATAGTTTCAGCAAACCAAGTTGTGTCATCTGCGTAATGTAGATTGTTGATGGAGCGTCCTCCAATCCTAATGCCACTCATAACATGCAGGAGAAAGGTTTGCAATCCCTTCCTGTAAATATTTATAATCCCTAGAAACCATCTGAAAGGTAGTTATGAATCTAAATTTATAATAGTCCCTAAATTTTTCATAAATATGAAATAATATCCACTGAAAAGGCTTACAGTTCAAATTCACACAAGCTGCTTCTAGGAAGAAAAATGGACAATCTCTTCCCTATTGATTGACGGTCTCTGAAGACTGCTGAAGGGTTAGGTATGAGTCAATTCTGACTGGAAGGAAGACAACAACAACAATAAAAGAACAAAGATGTCTATATTTCTCATCTTCCATGTCTTTCATAGGTCAGAAGGAAGACATTTCTTATCAGAGTCACTTAAGAATACTCGTCAGAGGAGCAGCCATCATCCTGAATATTGCTAATTGCCATGCCAGAAGGACAACACAAGATTGGAGGTTCTCAGGTTAAGACTTCTGCTGATAATAAGTCATTGGTCAGAAGTAGTCACTTATAAAATACTCAACAAGTAGCTGAAAGGGTTGTAGTTCAACCCCCCACAGAGGTACTTAGGAAATTCTCCTAGTCTGCTTCCAAAATGTCACAGCCTTGAAAAACCCTTTGGAGCAGTTCTATTCTGCAACACCCAGGTCCCTATGAGTTGGAATCCTCTCCATAGTAACCACCACCACCACCTTCACAATCTTCTGCCACTGCAGGAAGGGAGATCGGAATGATGCGGTAGATGGTACCTATGGCTATGCTATGGGTCATACGTGACTAAACAGCAACAACTTCTAACTACCACATATGTATATGTGAAAAAACACCGTACAGGTTTAAACTTGGATCTCAATCTGTTTATCTGCCTACCTTGACAGAGAAGTCCTTCACAAAAGGAAAAATGCAAGGTTTTATGCTAATTTTTGCTTCACATTCAAGCAAGATTCTATTGAAGATTATCCAAAAACGACTGGAACAGTACATCAGCAGAGAACTGCCAGAAGTCCAGGCTGGGTTTAGAAGG
>NW_006399907.1:2370526-2393184 GCF_000299155.1 Elephantulus edwardii | reverse complement strand
ATGAGATGGATTGATTCAGTGACTGGGGTAATCGGGATGGGTGTGTCAGAGGCAGTGTGATTGGCACAGGATAGAGCAGGGTTTAGGGCTGTTGTACACAGGGTCGCTATGTGTCGCAAACGACTCGACAGCACATAACAACAACCACCACCACCTCTGGGATTGCAGTGCAACTTCTTGCCACTAGGCTACCAGAGCTCCCTTTAGACCAACTTTTAAGAAAAAAAAAATCATATTATAATATTGGAAGTCCAAGAAAAACGGCACATAATTGATCCTCTGGTGCGTTTTCAGAGACAGTAAATCATGTAAGAGGAGACTGCCCATCTTTCTCCCACAGAGCAGCTGGTGGATATGAACTGCGTGCCTTTGCATTGGCGACATAATTCCTTATCACTAACCCATCAAAATTTCCGAATAAATGTTGTTGCTGTGCACTGTTGAGTCTGGACCTATTCATAACTGACCCTCTAAAGGGCTTTCAGAGGCTGTAAATTGCACGGGAATCAATTGTGCGTCTTTCTCCCACAGAGTAACTAACAGATAAATGTTAGACAAGTAGTATAGACGCTTTGATATCGAATACCTTTTCATAGCTTGTGATTCTAGCATTAAAATTACTTTGCCTTTTAGAAGTTAGTAAATGATGCAACTACTGAGGAAGTTTGGTACTTCCTAAGAAAATGAGAACTAGCAGTTTTAGCTTTTAAGCTAAGAGGTGGTTGTGTCTGTAGCTCCGAGATTTGAGCTGCAACCAGAATGATATATGTGGTTTGCAACGACTATCTGGGGGTAAAGGTCCATGAAAAGTGCAACACTGAAGACACCACTGAAGATCTTAAGAAGCTGTTTCTAGCCCTGGTTGGCTGGCTCTGGAAAAAAAAAATTGTCCTTTAAGGACCAACTGTATTTAGGTGACTGTGAAATCCATGATAGCATGAACCTGGAGCTTTATGACCAATGAGGCAGAATTGCTTCCTCTTCTACTCTTCTTTCCTTTCTACTAGTGTTCTTACTGGCATGGACACTTGTTTTTAAAAATTCAAATGAATAAAAATTTAGATGCTGATACTGCAAATGACCATTATTGTAAAAATAGGAGGATACCTAGTAAAACATATATGGGAACCCAAGGGGGGAAAGAGGTGGGTGTGGAGGGGTGAGGGTGGGTAGAGGCAAAACCACAGGGCTGCACAGTTTGATGGGTGGAAGGAGGGGGTGAAGGAAACAGGAAAGATCTGGGGGGAAAAGACAGGATAATGATGGACAAGGTTCAATGGGGATTAATTTTATAAAATGTAATGCATGAGAATGATTATATGAAAGACAGTATGAATGAAAAATGGTGTGAAACATAATATATACAAACTTTGTAAGGAAACCAATATATGTTTTTTTAAAAAAAGAGGGAAAAAATTAGATTTTGGACAAAATGAGAAAATTAGAAATAGAAATACCCTTTCCTCTGCCAATTCCACTACTAGGAATATATTCTTAGAAAATAATATCCACATGAACAAACAGATGAATACTCATGTTCAGAGGGGGCTCTAGTGGCCTAGCACCAAGAAGTTGCTCTGTAATTCAAAGATTCTAGCCAAATAGCTGCTCTGTGGAAGAAGGATGGTCAATCTCTTCCCACGTGTTTTACTGCCTTTGAAAACCCACTGGAAGGTCAGTTATAAGTTAATTCTGACTCCAGGACACACAACAACAACCATGTTTAGAGATTCCAGAGTATGCTCCTTGTAGTATTAGTTGTAATAGAGCAGAGATAGAAACAGTCGAAGTGTCATATATTGAATTGTGTCCTCCCCTAAGATCTATATTTGTTTCCATTCCAAAGAAAGGTGACCCAACTGAGTGTGGAAACTACAGAACAGTGTCATTGATTTCACATGCAAGCAAGATTCTGCTGAAGATCATCCAAAAACGATTAGAACAGCACATCAGCAGAGAACTGCCGGAAGTCCAGGCTGGGTTCAGAAGGGGTCGTGGTACTAGGGATATTGTTGCTGATGTTAGATGGATCTTGGCTGAAAGCAGGGAATACCAGAAGAATGTCTATCTGTGTTTCATTGATTATGCAAAGGCATTTGACTGTGTGGATCATAACAAACTGTGGCTGACTCTGAGAAGAATGGGAATCCCAGAACATTTAATTGTGCTAATACGAAACCTATACTTGGATCAAGAGGCAGTAGTCAGAACAGAGCAGGGTAACACTGCATGGTTCAAAATAGGGAAGGGTGTACGCCAGGGATGCATCCTGTCTCCATACCTTTTCAACATGTATGCAGAGCAGATTATCCGAGAGGCTGGGCTCTATGAGGAGAATTGTGGCATCAGGATTGGTGGAAGATCTATCAACAATCTCCGTTATGCAGATGACACAACCTTGCTTGCTGAAACTGAGGAGGACCTCATGCACTTGCTGCAAAGGGTCAAGGACTGCAGCCTTCAGTATGGACTGAGGCTCAACGTCAAGAAGACAAAGATTCTCGCCACTGGACCAATTGGCAGCGTCAGGATGGATGATGAAGAGATTGAGAGTGTTCACAGCTTCACTTTGCTCGGCTCCACAGTTAACACTCTTGGTACCAGCAGTCAGGAAATCAAAAAGCGTATCGCGATTGGAAAGTCTGCCGTTAGGGACCTCTCAAACGTACTCAGGAGCAACAGTGTCTCTCTGGAGACTAAGGTGCACCTGACACAGGTCATGGTATTTGCAATCGCTTGTTATGCATCAGAGAGTTGGACAATGACTAGGGAGGACAGAAGGAGAGTGGATGCTTTTGAGCTGTGGTGCTGGAGAAGGGTACTGAATGTACCCTGGACTGCCAGGAAAACAAACAGATCCATCTTGGAGAGGATTAAACCAAGCTGCTCCTTGGAGGCAAGGATTCTGGGGCTTCGTCTGACATACTTTGGACATGTTGCCAGGAGGGACGGGTCCTTGGAGAGGGACATCATGTTTGGGAGGGTGGAGGGACAGCGCAGGAGGGGAAGACCCTCTATGAGATGGATTGATTCGGTGACTGGGGTAATCGGGATGGGTGTGTCGGAGGCGGTGCGGTTGGCGCAGGATAGGGCAGGGTTTAGAGCTGTTGTGCATAGGGTCGCTATGAGTCGGAAACGACTCGATGGCACATAACAACAACATGTAAAGATCCTTCATGATCTGTTAAACCAAATAGTTGTAGGGAATTAAAGGTATACTGCAACATTCCCTAATCCCCTCAAAGCCCTAAATAGATGTAGATGACATTTTCCTAGCCTGTAATATTTTTCCCCTCTTTATTCCTTCCATTTATCCCTTTCTTCTCCTTTCCTCTTTATCTCTCATTTTCTACTAGTTTATTTACAAAATTAGAATACACAGTTTTCAAGAACAAATTCTTTCCATTTCCCTCATCAAATTGTACAACCTAATGATTAATCTCTCCCTCCCCCCTGAACATCCTCATCCCTCTGCCTCCAATCTCTCCTACCTCTCTTGGATCCTTATGCTCATTCTACAATAATGGTTTTATACAGTATTTATTCTTATGGGACTGAGTTAATTCACTCAGCATAATGTTCTCCAATCCCTGCCAAGGTAGGTAATGATTTACAAACTTAATGCTCCTGTGTGCTGCATAGTATTCCATTGGGTTAATGTACCATAATTTCTCAATCCATTCATTTGTGGTTGGACATATGGGCTGTTTCCATGTTCTTGCAATGGTAAATAATGCTGCTATGAACATTGGTATATAAATCTCAGTTTGTGCCTCAGTTCTCATTTCCTCAGGATATATTCCAAGTAGTGGAATAGCTGAGTCATATGGAATTTCTGTGTTAAGCTTTTTGAGGCAGTGCCAAACTGCCTTCCAGAATAATTGTACCATTTTACAATCCCACTGACAATGTATAAGAGTTCCTTTCTCACCACATCCTCTCCAATTTCTATTACTTGCTGCCTTGTTAAACTTTGTCACTGTTACTGAAGTGAGATTGGTACCTCATTGTGGTTTTGAGTTGCATCTCTCTTATTGCCAGTGATTTGGAACATTTCTTCGTATGTCTGTTTGTCATTTGAATATCTTCCTCTGTGAAAATTCTTTTCATGTCTTTTGCCCATTTTGTAATTGGGTAATCAGTCTTTTTCTTGTGGAGGCCCAGGAGTATTCTGTAAACTTTTGTTATAAGACTCTTATCTGAGATGGCATTACCAAATATTTGTTCCCAGTCTGTAGGTTTTCTTTTCACCCTGTTGGAAAAAGCTTTTGATGCACACATGGATTTAATCTTTAGAAGGTTCCATGCGTCAATGTTATCCTCTTCAGCTTGAGCATTTCCAGTTCGGCAGTCTCTTTATACCTTGGACTAGTGTTTCTATCTCACTAGAGATAAAAAGAGAGAAAAACTAGCCTAGAAGAACCTCAGTACCACAAAGAAACAATTGGAAGGTGTGTAATGTGTCTTTTGTGAGACAGGCCCCTGCACAATAAACCTCCTTCATACTAAAGAGGACTGGAACACAGAAAAGTAAATCGTTAGGGAATTTCAGATCTACGCATGCTTTACTTCTTAAAACCCACTGGATCATTGGAGATAAAACGGGATCAAGGTTAGATGGCCTAGCCTATAGCGTAAAGTGACTGTCAAATACAGCCAGAAATGCATAATCTAGAGAGGATAAAATTGATGAATGGGACCTTCTAAAGATTAAATCCCTGTGCACATCATGAACTTTTTCCAAGAGAGTGAAAAGAAAACCTTCTGATTGGGGAAAAAATATTTGGCAATACCATTTCAGACAAGGGTCTCGCATCAAAAGTTTACAGAATCCTACAGGGCCTCCACAAGAAAAAGACTGATGACACAATTATAAAATGGCGGGGGAGGGGGAGGCGGAAATGGAAAGAATTTTCACAGAGAAAGATATCTGAATGGCCAACAGATACTTGAAAAAATGCTCAAAATCACTGGCCATAAGAAAGATGCAAATCCAAACCACAATGAAAAAACATCTCACACCAGTCGCAATGACAAAGTTTAGGAACTGTGACAAAATAGGAACTCTTATACACTGATAGGATTGTAAAATGGTGCAACCACTCTGGAAGGCAGTTTGGCATTTCCTCAAAAAGCTAAGCATAGAAATTCTATATGACCCAGCTATTCCATTGCTTTATAAATCATCCATATTTCTTGTATTTTATATGATTAATTACTGCTGATTAATGCCTTTTATACAAAGAAAGAATCATCATTAGATAGATACCAGGCACAGTGGGGACAGGGTGTGGGAAAGAGAACGAAGAGAAGCAAACATAATTATACAGAGGCTGTTACTATTATGTACCTTTTAGTCAGAATCCACCCATAGCTGACCATCCAGTGGCTTTTAAAGGCAGTAAATCACATGGGAGGAAATTGTCTATCCTTCTTCAAAGGAAGTGGATCCAAACTGAGTGCCTTTGGGATTGTAGTGCAGCTTCTTACCACGAGGCCACCAGAGTTCCTTAGTGGATAGCTGTTGTTGTTGTTGTTGTTATGTGCCCTTTAAGTTAATTATGACTCATAGTGTTCCTATGAACAAAGACTCTGAACCTTACACTATCCTGATCCAGCCTCACCATCTCTGAAACACCTGATCCCATTGCCACAGTCACTGTGTCATTCCATTTTATCCAGGGTCTTCCTTCTTGTGTTGACCTTCTATCCTTCCAAGCATGGTGCCCTCATGTGAAACCAATACTTGGACCAGGAAGTAGTCCTCAGACCAGAGCAAGTAAACACTGTATAGTTAAAAATCAGGAAAGAAGGGTTTCAGGGATGTATCTTTTCTTCATACTTTTTCAATCTATATGTAAAACAAATCATTCTGAAGTCTGGGCTTTATGAGGAGGAATGTGGTATCAGGAGTGGAAGAAGATTCATCAACAACCTACATTATGCAGATGACACAACCTTGCTTACTGAAACTGCGGAGGACCTGAAGTGCTTTATGCAGAAGTTCAAGGACTGTAGTCTTCAATATGGATTGAAGCTCAGCATCAAGAAGACAAAGATTCTCATACTGGCCAATTGGCAGCATCATGATAGATGGAGAAGAGATTGAGGTTACAGTTTTCTCTCCTCCACAATCAACACTCTTAGCACCAGCAGTCAGAAAATCAAAAGATAAATTGCATTAGGTAAATCTGCTGTCAGGAAGCTTTCCAGAGTACTGAGAAGCAATGATGTCAATCTAAAGACTAAGGTGCACCTGATCCAGGCCATGGTCTTCGCAATTACTTGCTATGCATCAGAGAGTTGGACAATGACTAAGGATGACAGAGGAATTAATGCCTTTGAGTTGTGGTGCTGGAGAAGTGTCTTGAAAACAAATTAGTCTATCTTGGAGATGGTGAAACTAAGTTTCTCCTTGGAGGCTAGGATTTTGAAGCTCCATCTCATATACGTTGGACATGGAGCCAGGAGGGATTGATCCTTGGAGAAGGACATCATGCTCAGAAGGGTGGAGGGAAAGCACAGGAGAAGAAGATCCCGGATGAGATGGATTAATACAGTGTGTCGATGTTAGTGAGACTAGCTCAGGACAGGGAAAGTTTCAGAGCTGTTGTACATTGGTCGCAGGTAACTGGATGGCACATAAACACAACAACAACAACATGGTGCTCTAAGTATGTGAGGTAGAGTTTCAAAAATCCTTGCCTCTGAAGAACAACCTAGTTTCACTCTCTTCAGGACAAACCTGTTTGTTCTCATGGCAGTCAATATCCTATACTCTTCTCCAGTACCACAATTCAAAGGTGTCATTTTTTTTTTTCTGTCATACTCATTCATTGTCCAGTTCTCAGTTGCATAGCAAGCTATTATTTAGATCAGGCACACTTTAGTCTTTATATCTACATAGTTGTTCTTTATGACTTTAGAGAGGTCCATAACAGCAGAATTTCTCAAAGTAACACATCTTTTGATTACCTGACTCCTAGTGCCAAGGGTGTTGATTGTGATTGTGAGAAAGATGAAATTGTTAACAATGCCAATCTTTTCTCCATTTCTGGCCTGGTGATGGGAATTTCTGTTTTCCTGATGTTGAGATGTAATTTATATTGAAAATTGCAGTACTTTATTTTTTTCAGTAAACATTTTAAGTTCTCCTTAATTTCCATGAGCAAGGTTGTGTCATTTGCATATAGCAAGTTGTTGATGAGTCTTCCTTCAGTCCTGATGTCACATTCTTCATTATAAAGTCTAGTCTTGAATAATCTGTTCAACATATAGATTGAAAAGGTATGGAAAAAGGATATATCCTTGGTGAACTTCTTTCTTGATTTTGAACCATGCAATGTTTTCTTGCTCTGTATAACAGCTTCCTGGAGTAGGTATAGTTTGCACATGAACACAATCAAGTGTTCTGGGATTTCCATTCTTCTCAATGTTAGCCACAATTCGTTGTGATTCACATAATCAAATGCCTTTGCACTGTTGGGAAAATACAAATAGACATGCTTCTAGTACTCTGCTTTCAGCCAAGATCTGTCTCACATTTGCAATGATATCCCTCGCGACATAGCCTCTTCCAAACTCAGTTTATGTTTCTGGCCAATTCTCTGTTGATGTACTGTTCTAGTCATTTATTTATAATCTTTAGCAAGATTTTGCTTGCATGGGATATTAATGGTTTTGTTTGATGAATTCTACATTTTATTGATTTACCTCTTTTGGGAATGGGAATAAATACAGATATCTTCCAGTCAACAAAGTAGATATGCTCCAGATTTCTTGGCACAACCTAGTGAGCACATTCAGGGCTTCATTTGTTTGTTGCAATATGCAAAATCCTGAAGTCGTCTTCCCTTTGTTTTGGCTTCTCAGTGACTCAGGTAATGGGAGTTGGTGTGTCAGAGATGGTGCGATTGGCACAGGACAGGGAGGAGTTTAGGGCTGTTGTACATAGATCGCTATGAGTCGCATGCGACTCGACGGCACAGAACAACACCACCACCATGTTCTAGCATAATATTCAGAGTGCCTTCTGACATCTATTTTGGTCTTCCTTCTCTTTCTTTATAATCGCCTTTTGTTTTCTTTATGGATAAATATCCTTGATATTGCCCCATAGTGCACTGGTCTTTGTTCACTACTGTTCAATGCCTCAAACCTGTTCTTGAGATTTTTTTTTTTAATTCAAGTAGGTGATACTCAAGGTCATATTTCTGTTCTTGTGGATTTGTTTTAAATTCCTTTAGCTATAGATAGTAGATACATATTAATGTAGGTGAAGGGTGAGATAAAGCTAAGAGAGTAAAGATATGCAGACCACTGGGGCACTACTCATTTCTCCAGCTCTGATCCACTATTATATCAGAGGTCTAGTTAGGCTGCCTCCCCTCACTACATGTTCAAAGTATGAAAGATGAAATTCACTATCTCTGCAAACAAGACTGTACTTTTTCCAAGACTTGTTTGTTCTTTTAGAAGTCCATGGGATATTCAGTTACTCTTCTCCAACACCACAACTCAAAGCCATCAATTCTTCTTCAGTCATCCTTAATCATGTCTAGGAGATGATTGAGAAGACCATAGCCTAAATCACATGACCTTAGTATTCAAACGGATATTATTGATCTTCTGCATTTTTGAGAATTCCCTGACAGGGGTCTTGACTAATGCAACATGTCTCCTGATTTCTCACAGTCACATAAAAGGATGCTCTTGTAAGAATAAATAGTCTCAATTTCCAGAGACCTTTTGATAACCAAATATTTTCTATTATGTTATTGTCTACAACATTTTCCACTTTTATACTTATTTCTCAACTATCTCTTCCCAGTAAAGAATTTCATCTTTAAGGTAAATTTCCAGAAGTGAATTAAATGTATGTGATACTTTACACTTACAAACTTTTGTCAAAGGACTATTTGAAGGCTGCAGTTGTTTCCATTGCTACTAAGCAAGCAGTATAAGAGCATGCCTGTTTCCCATATGCCTGCACTAATTTTGTCATATTTTAACCTAGCCATGGAGAGAAAGGCCAAGACTTTTGAGTCATAGGGACAGACCCCAAGTTAAGCAGAAAGAGATTTGTGTGGAGATTGATTTTTAATCAATCAAGCAGTTGACTAGCAACTGATTTTCATGATGGTATAACTTCTGCTTCCTTGTATAATGTTGTATAATTAAAGTACACCTCGACAAGCAGTGTTTCTCCTTCCATCTATCTGATAGAGTAGCTGTGAGAACTAAATGAAATAAGATATCTAAATGAAGGGAAAAAAAGATATCTAAATGACAGCCACTTGACAAGCATGCGATCTTATTTCTTCTTCCTTTCAGCTCTGAGGCTCAGGTTGAGGTCAAGGCAATATAGGGAAGTAAGTGTCAGAAACTGTGGTTTCTTTAAACAGAAAATTCTACTAGGTTCTAGGACAGATAATATGAATAGTAGTGTTGGTTTTTGCTGCACTGATAATTTTCTTTGTGTTGATTGACTTCATAAATCTAGAAGATGAAGATTAAGGGGAGAAGTTACCAGGTCTATCTGTCACTTTGCTACACTCTCCTAACTTCCTGTGAGTCAAATAATTGTTTTAAGAGGGTTGGCCTCATTCTTTTAATACTGATTTGGTTCCGTAGAGGGAAGTAACCCCAAAAAGAGTATTCAAAGGCTTGATTTCTTTCTGGTTAAGCTATCGGGCCTTGTGGATAAAGCTAAGGAAATTTCTCTTTACTGAAAGACATAGAAAGCTATTTTAAAGATTTTAGACAGAGGATGACATGGGTGAATTTACATTTTAAAAAGATTCTGACCCTACTATGCGGAAAATCATAATGGAAATTAATGGAGCATTATCAAACTTAGATTTGTATATGGATTAAATTGTATATTGTAAACTATCTGAGGTAAAAGTATCTTGAAAAAGAGAAATGAATATCTAGTCTACCAATGGATATGTCACATAGACTATCTGTTACAAAGATTATCAAATCAAGATCATTTGGATGGACTAAAATTAGATAAATCATCTTATTAATCAAGTGAATTTCTCATTTTCTTTCCCATGTAGATTTTTCTTATTGGGTAAGAATGGGCCAGTCAGCTAACAGGAACTTTTTATTTAGTGGCAGTTAAGTCTCCCATTATAAATTGTTACTTGGTTTTTTACGAGCTTGACTGCTCTTTCTATATATTACTTTCTCTGAGTTTGATTACCTCTGACAAAATTAAATTTTAAATAGGCAAAACTAAGGATCAAGTTCTGACTATCATAAACAACCTAGACATCTTTCTTAACAGCTATGTTCCCTACAGGAAATTCATAGAGTAAATTTCTTATAACAAAATTAGTATGTAGACTATAATATTAATATATTTGTAAACAAGGAGTGTTAATATTTAAAATGCTTATGAAAGAACTGCTTATAAGCATAAAATCACCCTGTCATAAATTAAGCTTTCTAGGGGGAAAAGCCTTGGAACTTTTAGATTAATGTGCCGAAGGTTTATTGAGGAGTGTTCTCTGAAATTACTCAAATGAGTAATAGAAGACAGCAGTTTTAGACAGAAAAAGTTGAGTAGTGATCTGGTTGCAACAGAGAGATAAGCCTGTCAGAGAGCTGGGATGTCTCGTCAGAGTTGTCCCTGTTAAAGTAAGAGGTAAGGCCCTTTTACCCCAGCTTCAGTCATTAGCTGTAAGAAAGATCATTGGGATGATGGTGGAACTATTAGAGGGATTCAACTATAGATTGTCAGCAGTCAAGGCTGCCAGTAACTGTGGTAGTGATCACCTCAGTCATGCACACTACAGCATCTATTGCCCCTTGAAAGGTTGTTCTTGGTCTAAATTTGATATTATTCCTGTGCCAAATGAGAGAGTTAAAAAACAACAACAACCCACAAACCTACTGCTTGTGTTGAAACAAGTTCCTCTTTGTGAACTTCTGTCTTGGTTCTTAAAAATATACCTTGAGAGATGTTGTCCTTAAACCCAACAGAGTTACCTTTGCCTTAGTTTTCTACCCTAGAGAGTATATTACTTTTGACCAAGGTGACTAACATTTCCTGAGTAACACATGAACAATTAGATTTAATACTTTTCATCTCATCCTGAACAACTTTCTCTTGGATTGGTCAATAGACTTTGCAAACGAAGTGACTATAAACCATTTAAATGAAGTATCTGTAGTTTATTATGAAAATAAAGTATCTGTGACCTACTGAGAGGGTGTTGGTTAGTCTACAGCTCTGGTAGGATGCTCAAGTCTTGATATTGATAAGGAATTGTCTATAAACTGCCAACTTCCACACAAGGTTTGAGACAGAAAAGAACAGGAAGATAAGAAGTAGTAAGAAGCCAAGGAAAAACAAACAGAACAGAACGGAGAGAAGAATCAGCGAGAGAATACAAGGAACTCCCTAAGAGATCATTAGTATTGGTCAATGGCTGTAACACTTAAGGTGGGAACTGGCCCAGAAGGCAGTCAGTGATGAAAAATTGCAGGGCCAAGAGGAGCCATTTCTGAGGGGATAGAAAGTGGCCTATCTTCAGGGAGACAAGAGAAAAAAAAAATCTACAAAGGGCCAAGAAACTGGAGCTGAACGTGCTCTCCTGTACAGAAGAAGGGAGAATGCCTGCATGCTTCTTGATGCTGATTCTGATCATTCATTACTTCCCTAACAAACCACTTAAATATAAGCACAGTGCAGAATGTCTGTGTGGATATAGCAATGGATTATGAAACACAGAAGAGAAGTAGAAACTTCCAGGAGAGGGCCCGCTGGTGTTAGAATTTGTAAAAACGTTGGAGAATGGTAGTATATGTGATCTCTACCTCATGGGAATCAGTCTGGGGCTGATCATGAGCATATTACCCCTGAAGTTAGATGATTTTTTAATATCATTTTATTAATTTTAATGAAGAGAGAGAGAGACAGAGAGAGATTTTGGATGTCCATTCATTGTTGTACTTGTTTCCCTGCCTACCCCTCGCCCCCCCTCACCCCTGTCTGTTCTTCTCTTTGAAAACTAAAATAAAAATTCCTTTATTGGTATACAATCCCTCTCCCCCCACTCCCCACCTTGCGTACACTCCACCATGCAACCTTCATTCTGGACTCCTGTGATAACCATAATACCCTAGCATATATCACTTTTAAACTGTTCTCTCCCTCATCTGTTTCAGTGCAGTATACATAATTTACTCAGTTTTTCTCAGTTCTACCCCAACCCTGATGTCAGTCCCACTCTGCAACACTGGCACTATGCAATGGTTGTCTTTTTGTGACTGAGATATTTCACTCAGCATAATGTCCTCTAGGGTCACCCATTTTGAATAATATTGTATGAGTTCCTTGTTTTTCAATACACCATAGTATTCCATTGTGTGAATATACCACAGCTTCTCTATCCATTCATTTGTTGATGGGCACTTGGGTTGTTTCCAGTTCCTTGCTATCATGAACAAAGTAGCCATAAGCATGAGTGTACATGTATCTGCTTGGATGGCAGTTATGGTCTCTTTGGGATATATTCCCAGTAGTGGAATTGCTGGGTCAAATGGTATCTCTATTTGCAGCTTTTGAGAAAGCACTACACCACTTTCCACAGTGGTTTCACCATTTTACACTCCCACCAACAGTGAATAAGGGTTCAAGTCTCTCCACAACCTCGCCAGCATTTGTTGCTTGCTGTTCTGTTAAATTTTGCTATTCTGACTGGGGTGAGATGATATTTCATAGTTGTTTTGAAGTTAGATGATTTTGATGCCAACAAAACTCCCACCATTTCACACTGCTCTTGAAAAACTTTCTATTTTTTTTTCCTGCTGATATAGTGTATTGAGGACACAGTTCTTCTGTATTACTGTTTACTTTTAATGTAATCATGAAGAAACATCAAACACAAGATAAAGAATATTATGCAAAATGATTTCCCTATACTTTTCAAAGTGTAAGCATCATGAAAAAACACAGACTGAGAAATTGATCTTTATTTTAAAGACTAAAGAAGTATTACAACTAAATACATATGTAATTCTCAATTGGATCTTTGACTAGTATTTATTATTTGCTAAAAATAGCTATAAAATCTGCTTCCTAAAAATCAGCCACTGGAAACACTCTGGCATACAGTTCTACCCTGCTGCCCATGGAGTCGCTATGAGTTGAAAATCAGCCTCACAGCAACTGTTTGGTTTTATATAAAGACCATTTGAAATGACTTACAAAATGTGACTTTTGCTGTTGTTGTGCCAAGTTGGAATCAAGCCACAGCTGACCCCCAGAAATTTTCAGAGGCAGTTAATTGCACTGGAGGAGTTTGTCCGTTTTTCTTGCATGGAACAACTGGTAGATTTGAGCCACATATCCTTTTTTACCAGTGCAACTCATTACCAGTAGGTCACAAGATCACCTCTCAAAATATGAGTAAGATCTGTAAATTAGATACTAATGGTAATTTTCTGACTTGGTCCTTTTTTCTGTGGCTGTAGATGTAAATCCTTCTTAAGACACATGTGCTACATTTAAAGGGAAAGAGGTAAAATGTTTTATTCACATAATATGCAATTTTATCTTAAATATTCCCAGTTTTGCTCAGGGAAAACCTATAGGATCTGTCAAAGAAAACATGGCATTTTCAGTAACTAAAACTAAATAATCTTACAAAAACATAATTTGCCTAAAATGCATATGAACCAAATATATTCTAGTTCTTAAATAATTTCTTATAGCTCTTTACAAATACCAAGTGGTTTGGTTTATCTCAAACTGGTGCAACTATCTTCTTACTGCCTATGAACCCCCTACCACCTGTGAGTTCAGACCATGAATAATTTAGCTTGTCCCTTATAAAGTTTTTAAAAAGAACAATATGTTATGAACTAGTTTAATATTATGTAAATATTGTTAGTCAGCCTCCTCTGGGGATTACAGTATTTAAATAAGGGCATAATCTCTCTATGTTCAATCAAAAAGGTGCTTTGAATTCTACTAGGTATCCATGAATAAAATAGCAGTAAAATTGCTATAAAACTTTACAGTCAGTGCTCATCAATGAATACCAGAACATTAATTAAACAATTCAACAGTCCTCTAAGCACATTGTATATCCTCTTCAATTTAATAAAAATTATTTTACTAAAGAAAGAAGATTATAAAATCTCAAAATTAAAATTCAGTTGTCATTTTTGTATACACAGTGTTATTGTTAAATGCCATTAAGTTGAATACAAGTCATAGCAATTCTGTGAATAACATATCTGAAAGCTTTCCCATCTTGTACCATCCCCCTAAGGGCTCTAGCCTCTGTATCAGTCTATCTGCTTGAGGGTCATCTTCTCTTTTACTGACTCTCTACCTTTCCAAGCATGATATCCCTCTCAAAGGAATAGCCTCTCCTAGCAACGTGCTCAAAGTATGTGAGACGAAGCTTTATCTTCTTTGCCTCCAAAAAGCACCCTGGCTGAACCTCTTCCCAAGACATATCTGTTGTTTGTTCTTTTGGCAGTCCATGGGATATCCAGTGCTCTTCTCCAATACCACTGCAGTGCTTCCATATATCCATATGAGAGAGATAAAGATATTTGTTGTTGTTATGTGCCATTTAGTGAGTCGCATGTGATTCATAGTGATACTACGCACAATAACTCTGAACTCTGTCCTATCCTGAGTCAATCTTGGTCTTCAACACACCTGCCCCTATTGCCCTAGTCACTGTGTCAATCCATCTCATTAGAAATCTTCCTCTCCTGTGCTGTTCTTCCACATTTACAAGCATGATATCCTTCTCCAAAGACTCCTAGCAACATGCCCAAAGTATGTGAGAAGGAGTTTCTGAGAAGGGTTTTCAAAATCCTAGCTTCCAGAAAGCAACTTGGTTTCAACCTATCTAGGATAGACCTGTTTGTTCTCTTGGCAGTCCATGGTATGCTCAAGACTCTTTTCTTGTTCCACAACTCAAAGGCATCAATTCTTCTTGTGTCACGCTTACTCATAGTCCCGCTCTCTGATGTGTAGCAAGTAATTGATAAGTCTCTAGCCTGACATCTTGCACTGCAGCACTCTGGAAAGAGGTCCTTGGCAATAGACTTTCTAATCCAATTCATCTTTAGATTTTTAGCTACTGGTTCCAAGAGTATTAATTGTGAACCCAAGCAAGCTGAAATTGTTGAAAAGGTGAAATTGCAATCTCTTCTCTATCTGTCATAGTCCTACCAATTGGTCCAGTGGTGAGACTCGTTTTGTTTTGTTTTATTAAGCTTCAATCCATACTGAAGACTGTAGTCCTTGACTTCTTTCAGCAGATGCTTCAGATTCTCCTCCATTTCAGAGAGCAAGGTTGTGTCATCTGCATAATACAAGTTGTTGATGAGTCTTCCTCCAATTCTGATGCCACATTCCTTCTTATAAAGACCAGTCTTTCAAATTATCTGTTCTGCATATAGATTG
Organism: Elephantulus edwardii; assembly: GCF_000299155.1. Taxonomy (NCBI): domain Eukaryota; kingdom Metazoa; phylum Chordata; class Mammalia; order Macroscelidea; family Macroscelididae; genus Elephantulus; species Elephantulus edwardii. Next base: position 2,377,739 of record NW_006399907.1, on the reverse strand, counting down.
AAGAGATGTGGAGACTGGACACCTCCCTGACTCACTCTTTTCCTGATTTTGAACCACACAGTGTTTGCTTGCTCTGTTCCGATCACCACCTCATGTTCCAAGTATGGGTTTTGCATGAGTACAATAGGGTATTCTGGGATTCCCATTCTTCTCAAGGTTAGCCATAATTTGTTGTGATCCAAACCGTCAAAAGCCTTTGCGCAGTCAATGAAACACAGCTAGACATTCTTTTGGTACTTTCAGCCAGTATCAATCTGACATTGACAGTGATGTCCCTAGTGACATGGCCTCTTCTAAATGCAGCCTGATGGTTCTCTGCTGATGTACTGTTCCATCTGTTTTTGGATAATCTTTAGCAAGATTTTGCTTGTGTGTGATATTAGTGTTATTGTTCGATAATTTCCATGCTCTGTTGGATCATCCATTTTTAGAATGTGAATAAATATGGATCTCTTCCAGTTATCGGGCCAGGTAGCTGTCCTCCAGACTTCTTGGCACAACTTAGCACATCCAGGGCAGCATCTATTTGCTAAAATATTTCTATTGGTATTCCATCAATTCCTGGGGCCTTGTTTTTGCCAATTCCTTTATATGGATGTTGTCATTATTGTTGAGTACTGTAGCATCAGAACTACTCATAGCTGACCCTCCAGTGAATTTTCAGAGGCAGTTATCTGCGTGGGAGGAGATTGCCCATCCTTCTCCCCCAGAGCAGCTGGTGACCTCTAACCCCGTGCCTTTGAGATTGCAGCACAGCTTCTTGCCAATAGGCCAGGAAAGCTCTTTTTGTACACACACACAGAGAGAGAAAGAGAAAGAGAGAGGTCAATCCTGCTCCATTGTTATGATCTCTGTGATGCGTAAGCCCATTTTTACAGCCACTCTGTCAGGTCAGCTGATTAAAGGTCTTTCTCTTTTTTACTGACCCTCTACTTTGCCACTATGATATTTTTTCTAAAGACTAGTCCTGTGTGACAACATATCCAAACTATGTGAGATGAAGTTTCACCATTCTTGCCTCTAAGAAGCACCTTGACTGTATTTCCTCCAAGAAAATATTATTTGCTTTTGGAAGTCCATGGTAGTCCAGACATACAGTACTCTTCATCAAGAGTATTAAATATACCACAGACCAAAACGCTCTTCTTTAGTGTTTCTAATTAATTTCCAACTTTCAATGCATTGTTGTTGTTGTTATGTGCCGACGAGTCGCTTGAGACTCATAGCAACCCTATGTACAACAGCCCTAAAACCTGTTCTATCCTATGCCAATCGCACTGCCTCCAACACACCCATCTCTATTACCCCAGTTACTGAGTCAGTCCACCTCATAGAGGGTCTTCCCCTCCTGCAGTGTCCTTCCACTGTCCCAAGCATGATGTCCTCTCCAAGGACCAGTCCCTCCTTACCACATGTCCAAAGTATGTTAGACTGAGCAGCCTGGTTTAACCCTCTCCAGAATGAATCTGCTTGTTTTCTTAGTAGTCCATGGTACCCTCAAAACTCTTCTCCAGCACCACAGCTCAAAGGCATCAATTCTCCTTCCATCCTCCCTAGTCATTGTTCAACTCTCTGATGCATAACAAGTGATTGCAAAGACTATGGCCTGTAACAGACGCACCTTAGTCTCCAGAGTGACATCACTGTTCTTCAGTACTTTGGAGAGGTCCCTAACAGCAGACTTTCCCATCACAATATGTCTTTTAATTTCCTGGCTTCTGGTGCCAAGAGTGTTGACTGTGGAGCCAAGCAAACTAAAGCTATGAATAATCTCAGTCTCTTCACCATCCATCCTGATGCTGCCAGTTGGTCTAGTGGTGAGAATCTTTGTCTTCTTGATATTGAGCCTCAATCCATATTGAAGACTGCAGTCCTTGACCGTCTGCAGCAAGCGCTTCAGGTCCTCCTCAGTTTCAGCAAGCAGGATTGTGTCATCTGCATAACGCAGATTGTTGATAGATCTTCCACCAATCCTGACACCACGCTTCTCCTCATAGAGCCCGGCCTCCTGGGTAATCTGTTCTGCATACAGGTTGAAAAGGTGTAGAGATAGGACACATCCCTGCATAGAAAGCAATTAAAAATACCAGGTCTTGGGATTTAAAATTTATTCCTTAACATTATAAATCTTTATATATGTTGCTGTTGTTGTTGTTAGGTGCTGTCGAGTCAAGTACAACTCATAGCAACCCTATGAACAATGGACATAAGCTTTGTCTTCTCCTGTGCCATCTTCCCCATCCCTGACTGCTTGAGCCTATTGCTTAATTACTCTGTCAATTCATCTCCTTGAGGGGCTTCCTGTCTTTTGCCAACCCTCTACCTTTCCTAGCAAGATGTCTTTTCCAAAAAAAATTGTCCCTCCTAACAACTTGCTCAAAGTCTGTGAGACAGTTTCACCATCTTTGCCTCTAAGGAGCACCCTGGTTGTGTTTTCTTCAAGACACATTTGTTTATTCTCTTGGAAATTCATTGGATATTTAGTACACTTCTTCAACACCACAATTTAAAAGCATTGATTTTTCTCTCATCCTTTTTCATTGTCCAACTCTCAGAAGCATAGCAAATTATTGCAAAGACCATGGCTTGAATCAAGTATGCCTTAGTCTTTAAACTGACATCATCCCTCTTTAGCACTTAGAAGAAGTCCTTTAAAGCAGAATTTCCCAGTGTAGTAAGTATGTCTTTTGATTTCTTGACTGCTGGTAACAAGGATGTTGATTGTGGATCCAAGTAAGGTGAAATTGTTGATATGTTCCATCCTTCCTCCATCTTTCTTGGTGTTGCATTTTAGCCCAGTATTGAGGATTTTTGCTTCCTTGATGTTGAGATGTAATCCATATAAAAGGTATAGTCTTTGATTTTTTGCAGCAAGTGTTTATATGTGTGTGTGTCTATACAAACACTTTCTCTAGTGGCATAGTCTGTAGGGAGATGCACTGCTAAACCAGACTGAGCCTGCTGTGCAATTTACAGCCTGAGAAACCTGTTGAAGGATCAGTTAAGAGTCTTTTCTGACTCCAGGGCAAGGATATACAGATAATTATCATATATTATAATGACACACACACATCCAAGAACTCTAGTGGCCTAGTGGAAAGGAGCTGCACTGCCATCCTGAAGACCCATAGTTCAAATTTATTAGCTGTGCTATGGGAGAAACATCGGCAACCTTCTCCCATGCAATTTATTCTCTCTGAAATCCTGCTGGAGGGTCAGCTATGAGTTGGTTCCAACTCCTGAGCACATAACAACAACATATACACACACACATATATAATTTAATATATGGAATATAAAATTAGAGAAAACAATTTCAACATTTCACCACATGGATCTAATTACCTTTATACATAGTGGCTAACATGTTAGGCTGTTAACCAAAAGACTGCAATTCAAATCCATCAGCTACTCTAGAAGCAAAAAATGGAGACTGCCTGTTCTCATAAATATTTATAGTCTTGAAAATATAGTGGAGAGGCACCATGAGTTGGAATGGACTTGAGGGCAGTTGGTTTTGGCTTAGGACACACATGAGACCTGGCGGTGTAGTGCTGAACCTGTTGTGTTTCTAACTGAAATCTTGGCAGTTCAAATTCACTTGTGTCATAGGGAGGAAAGATGGTTCATCTTCTCCTGTAAAAAATTACAGCCTTACAAACTTGATGGAGGACTATTGTGAGTCAGAAACAACTCTACATCAGTGGTGTGACTGAGGGTGTGTTGTAGTGCACTGTCTAGTCAGAACAGACCCACAGCTGCTGCCCTGTCAGTGGATTTTCAAAGACTATAAATCCCATGGGAGGAGACTGCTCATCTTTCTCTTGCAGTGCAGCTGGTGGATTCGAACCACCTGCTGTTGAGTTGGTAGCACAACTACTTACTACTAAGGCACCAGAGCTCTCCTGATCAGTGAGTGTGAAGGATTGTTGTTGTTGTTGTTGTTAAGTGCCGTCGAGTCGCAGGCGACTCATAGCGACCATATGAAGGAGAGTCTTCAATGCTTGGGTGCCTTTCATCCTCTCTCCAGGTTCATAGGGTTTCCGGAGGCAAGCTATTATGGAAGTGGATGCCACTCCTCCTTCCAAGCTTAGTCTATACAGAATGGATAACTTATTCCAGAACTCTCTTAGTTCTAGCACTGTATGTCCTAGTTCTGGAAACTCCCTAATCTCAGGAAAATCAGACTAGCTTCACCTTAGATATTTTTTTGTAACTTTCTTTCTGTATAAATGAATTAAAATTAATATAAAAGTTAGAGAGATCCTACTAATTAAACCATAAATTATAAACTGGTCCCATAGAAATGTAAATTTGAATTAGTGCTTTGTTCTGTAAGAGCAAAAGTTGGGAACAGGGAAGAAGGATAAGTAGTTGGAAAGGATAGACTTGGTGATAGAAATGAGGCTGGAGACAAAATGATAGAATTCTGTACAATGACCTATTCATCGCAAACACCTTTTAGAGGAAACATAAACAGTGACTATACACATGGACTTCACCTGATGATCTACACAGGATCAGATTGACTAAATCTGCAGAAGAAATTGCTAAAGAAGGTCAATAACAGCTGTGAAAACTAAACCAGGTGCTGACTGTGGAACAGACCATCAACTACTTGTATGCAAGTTCAAACTGAAACTAAAGAAAATAAAATCTACAAGGACCAAAGTTTGACCTCAAGTCTGTCTCATCAGAATTTAAAGGCCATCTCAGGTTTGAAGCCTTGAGCACTAATGAGAGAAGACCAGATGAGCTGTGGGAGATACCAAGAGTATCATTCACGAAGAATGCAACAAGTTACTGCAAAGACAGAGGAGAAAGACAAGACCAAGGTGAACATCGGAAAAGATTCTGAGTATTGCACCAGAGCATTGAGAAGCCAAAGCAAAGGGAAATAATCAAGAAGTTAAGGAGCTAAACTGGAGATTTCAAAAGGCAGCATGAGAAGACAAAGCAAAGTATTATAAAGAGATGACTGGGTTGGTATTTCTTAAGTGGAAGGAACTGAAGAATAAATGCAAGCTTCTAGTTGCAATACTTAAGGATGTGGAAGGCAGAATGTTGAATGACCCAGGAAGCATCAAAAGATGATAGAAGGAGTACACAGAGTTTCTATATTAAAAAGAATTGGCTGACACAGAAGAATTTCATGAAACAATATATGATCAAGAGCCTATGAAGATGAAGGAAGAAATTCAAGTTGCCCTGAAGGAACCAGCAAAAAACAAGGCCCCAGGAATTCATGGAATGCCAATTGACATATTTCAGCAAACAGATGCAGCCCTGGACAAACTCACCAGGTTATGCCAAAAAATCTGGAGGCAAACTACCTGACCAACTGACTGGAAGAGATCTGTATTTATTCCCATTTCTAATAAAGGTGACAGAATATGGAAATTACTGAACTATATCACTAATATCACATGCAAGCAAGACCCTGCTGAAAATTACCCCAAAATGACTGAAGCAGCACATCAGCAGAGAACTGCCAGATGTACAGACTGGGTTTAGAAGAGGCCATGGCACGAGGGACCTCATAGCCAACATTAGATGGATCTTGACTGAAAGCAGAAGAGTACCAGAGGAATGTCTGTGCTTAATTGACTATGCAAAGGCATTTGACTGTATAGATCACAACAAATTATGGCTAACCTTGAGAAGAATGGGGATACCATAACACTGAATTATGCTCATACGAAACCTATTCTTGGACCAAGAAGCAGCAGCCAAAACAGCAAGGAAACAATGCATATTCAGGATCAGGAAAGGTGTGAGTCAGGGATGCATCCCATCTCTATACCTTTCCAATTTATTTACAAAACAGATCTTTTGGGAGGCTGGACTTTATGAGGAGGAATATAGCATCAGATTATACAAAGATTCATCAACAACCTACGTTATGCAGATGACACAACCTTGATTGCTGAAACTATAGAAGACATGAGATGTTTGCAGTAGAAGGTCCAGGGCTGTAGTCTTCAGTATAAATGGAAGCTCAACATCAAGAAAACAAAGATTTTTCACCTCTGAGTATATGGGTAGCTTCATAATGGATGAAGAAGGGATTGAGATGGTTGATAACTTCAGCTTGCTTGGTTCCACAATCAACACTCTTGGCACCAGCAGTCAATAGATCAAAACATGAATTGTATTGGGCAATTCAGCTGTCAGGGACCTCTCCAGAGTACTGAATAGCAACGTGTCAGTCTGAAAACTAAGGTAGGCCTGATCCAGGCCATATTCTTCGCAATTACTTGCTATGCATCCAAGGTCTGGATGATAACTAAGGATGATTAAAGGAAGAATGATATCTTTGAGTTGTGGTGTTGGAGAAGAAAAGACTTGAACATACTGTGGAATGCCAGAATAAACAGGTCTGTCCTGGAGAGGATGAAACTGGCCTGCTCTCTGGAGGCAAGGATTTTAAGCCTCTGTCTCACATACTTTGAGCATATGGCCAGGAAGGACCAGTCTTTAGAGAGGGGAATCATGCTTGGAAGGGTGGAGGGACAGTACAAGAGAGGAAGATCCAGGATGAGATGGCTTGACAAAATGACTGGAGAAATGGGATTAAGCCTGTTGGAGATGATGAGATTGGCTCAGGATGAGGCAGGTTTCAGAGCTAACGTACATAGGTACACTATGAGTCACATACGACTTGATGGCACATAACAACAAAAAACAACATAAGAGCAAGACTTGGGACAATTTACATGGAATTTCATATTCTCTATATAATATTTCAACTAGACATTTTCTTTAGAAGTGAATATGCAAATAATGGTACAAAACATAATCATGTGTTGTCTGCCTAGAGCTTAGTCTTGAAATCCACTACACTGAGAAACAAAAGTTCTTAAAGTTCTGTTGTTGTTGTTATGTGCCATCGAGTTGTTTATGACTCATAGTGACTCTATGTACAAGAACCCTAAATACCATTCTATCCTGTGCCAACCTCGCTGTTTCAAACACATTCATTCCCTCCACTCCACTCGCAGAATCGATCCATCTCATAGAGGGTCTTCCTCTCCTGCGCCGTCCCTCCACTCTCCCAAACATGATGTCCCCCTCCAAGGACCTCCTTGCAACATGCCCAAAGTATGTCAGATGAAGCTTCAGAATTCTTGACTCCAGGAAACATTCTGGCTTCACCTTCTCCAGTACAAACCTGTTTGTTCTCCTAGCAGTCCATGGTATATTCAACACTCTT
>NW_006399907.1:2364383-2366036 GCF_000299155.1 Elephantulus edwardii | reverse complement strand
AGAGGGACATCATGCTTGGGAAGGTGGAGGGACAGCGCAGGAGGGGAAGACCCTCTATGAAATGGATTGATTCGGTGACTGGGGTAATTGGGATGGGTGTGTCAGAGGCAGTGCGGTTGGCGCAGGATAGAGCAGGCTTTAGGGCTGTTGTGCATAGGGTCGCTATGAGTCGCAAACGACTCGACGTCACATAACAACAACAACAACAACTATGAATTAGCTGTAGCCTAATTTCAAAGTATTCATACTTTGTATATAAAGAAAGATGAGGCTAAAGTAACCAAAATGAAAGGAAACAGCTACTAAATGCAGCCATGATTGTTGTGTGCCATTGTTGTTGTGGAACCAACCCGTAGCTGACCTTACAGCAGATTTTCAGAGGCAGTCAATTGCATGGGAGGAGAGACTGCACATCTTTCTCCCATGGAGCAGTTAGTGAATTTGAACCATGTGCCTTTGGGATTGCAGTACAGTTTACCACTAGGCTACCAGAGCTGCCTTTATTTTATCCACTGAGCTCTGGTTGCCTCGTGGTAAGAAGCTGAACTGCAATCTCACAGGCATGTAGTTTTTATCCACCTGCTCAGAGACAGAATAGGCAATCTCCTAATTTGTGATTATTTGCCCCTGAAAACCCACTGGAGAGTCAGCAACGAGTAGATTCTGACTTGCTAGCAAACAATAACAACAATTTGTTTCTTTTTTACTATTCCTTAAAATTATAACTAAATAGAACAAAAAAAAATATTGTAAAAATGAAAAATCTTCTTTTAACACTTCCTTTGTATCCTGTTTTATTTTATCATATCATTTCAGAAAAGGGCATTAGCTTGACCAATAGCTGCAAATCAGGTAGCTAAGCACATAATAATTTGCTCAAGTAATGAACTCATATCTGGAACAACAACTTCAATTGCAATCACCATTTGGTTAAGTTTGCAATAATTTACTATCAGTCTCTGAGACCTATTCATCCCCCACCCCCATCCCTCCATATTCAAATAAATACACAGACCAAACCAGCAAGTTAAATACAGGTATGGTAACAATCATCACTCCTGCATCCTTCAAGTTACTGTTGGTGGCACTAATCTCTGCAATCCCTCCAGATACATAGCATGGTTTTCGAGCTACTATTTTCATAGGAAGGGACAAGTTCACTGGCTTCTGCTTGGCCATTCTTACCATTATAGTCTTTACATGTCATGGATCAGTGTGGGAGATCTACCAGTTGCTAAGTGTGTCACTTCCTGTTACGCGTTCTGGAACTGGGAAAATCACAGAAGAGTGAGCTCGAACACTCACTGCATCCACTGTGAGATAAACCTGAACTAAGACTCCACTAATAACCTGACTCCATATGCCCCTACTTGTATTGGTAAATCAGAGGTATATATTGGGTCTCCTGAAATTAGTATCAGTTCAGAGCCAAGTGCTCTGTAATACCCAAAACATTTTATGGGTCCCTTCCCGCACTGAACAAATATCTCCTTAAAAGACCATAGAACCCTTTAGTCTTCTACACTAAACCCAATATGTGAACTTGATATCGTGTGTACTGCCTTATGTTGTTGTTGTTATGTGCTGCCGAGTCGCCTGCGACTCATAGCGACCCTATGTACAACAGCCCTAAACTCTGCTCTGTCCTGTGCC
>NW_006399907.1:2315161-2362998 GCF_000299155.1 Elephantulus edwardii | reverse complement strand
GAATTGATGCCTTTGAGCTGTGGTGTTGGAGAAGAGTATTGAATGTACCATGGACTGCGAGGAGAACAAACAGGTTTGTCCTGGAGAGGGTGAGGCCGGGCTGCTCCTTGGAGGCAAGGATTCTGAAGCTTCATCTGACATACTTTGCCTTGATGTTGTGATGTAGACCATATTTAAGGCTGTGGTCTTTGTCCTTCTGCAATAAGCATCTCAGATCCTTCTCACTTTTGGCAAGCAAAGTTGTATCATCTGCATTTCACAGCTTGTTGTTGAGCCTTCTTCTGATTCTGATAGCACATTCTTATTTGCAGAGTCCACTTTCTTTAATGATTTGCTCTGCATACAGATCGAATAGGCATGGGGAAAGGATACAGCCCTGATATACACCTTTACTAATTTAAGTTATGCAGTGTTTTCCTGCTTTATTCATAGCATCTGGCTTATTAAATAGAGATGCATGTTGTTGTTGTTGTTGTTAGGTGTAATCAAGTCAAAGAATATTAGTGCTAGAGCCCATATTGGAAATCAGTCAAAATGAGAAAAAAGGAATGATAATATCCTTTAATAATTAGAACATGAATTATACATAGTTGAATGTTGGAAAACTAGAAGTTATGAAAAATGAAATGGACTGCATGAACATTGACACTCTAAGCACTAGTCAGATGAGAGAGACTAGCTTTGGCCACTTCAGATAATCATATAATACTAATCTGGGAATGAAAAACACAAGAAGGGTGGTGATGCATTCATAGTCACAAAGTCAATTCCAGGTTCTATCTTGAAATACAATATTATGAGCGATAGAAGGTTATTCATATGCCTACAAGGAAGAGCTGTTAATAAGACTATTATCTAAACATATGGTCTTACATCTAAGTCCAAAGAAGAAGAAAATGAAAACTTTTAGCAAATCTTGCAGTCCAAAATTGAGCAAACATGCAATCAAGACATGCTAATGCAAAATTTAACAGAACAGCAAGCAACAAATGCTGGCGAGGTTGTGGAGAAACTGGAACCCTGATTCACTGTTGGTGGGAGTGTAAAATGGTGCAACCCCTGTGGAAAGCAGTATGGCGCTTTCTCAAAAAGTTGCAAATAGATATACCATTTGACCCAGCAATTCCACTACTGGGAATATACCCTGAAGAGACCATAGCTGACATCCAAGCAGATATATGCACACCCATGTTTATTGCAGCTTTGTTCACAATAGCAAGGAGTTGGAAACAACCTAAGTGCCCATCAACAAACGAATGGCTAGAGAAGCTGTGGTATATTCGCACAATGGAATACTATGCTGCATTAAAAAACAAGGAACTCATGCAATATTATTCAAAATGGTTGACTCTGGAGAACATTATGCTGAGTGAAATATCCCAGTCACAAAAGGACAAATATTACATGATGCCACTGTTGTAGAATGGGACTGTCCTTGGGGTTGGGGAGAGACTGAGTAAGATGGGTTCAATAATGTATACTGCACTGAAACAGAGGAGGGAGAGAACCGTCTAAAAGAGAGATGTAACTGGGTATTTCTGTCATCACAGGAGACTAGAGCGAGGGCTGCATGGTGGAGGGGACCTGGGGGAGTGTTTGTAAAACAATGAAAGAATCTTTTCTTTTACTTTTCCATAATTTTTGGACTCATGTACTTATAACTTGTTAGTCAAATTTGTGTCTTCTAGGTTGCAACACCCCCATGATACATCTTGAAGGATATGTACATGTACAGCCAAGCACAATCAATAAGAGTGCATCTGAATTCCAAAATCAATCTCCATAATAGTCTATGTGTTTCCTACTGCCAAAGGGGCCCTTTAGAGTAGTGAGAGAAGATCTTCACCCTGAAACCCACAGCGTCCCTTTTCAGCAGGAAGTAGCTAAGAGAATACGCCATCCCCTTTTCCTTATGACTCAGGGTGAAGTCTCTCTCAGGGAGGAGTGATAGGGAATGGCAAAGGATACACTGACAAAGAAGATTAATCAGAACTGGCTTTGACAAGCACTGTGGCATTTGGACAAGAACAAACTGGGAGGAGGGTAGAGAGAATAGTGCAACAATGAATGAGTGGAAGCCCAAAATCTCTGTAAATGTTTATGAAAATTAATAAAATATAATTATAGAAAAAAAAGACATGCTAATTATAATATGCAAAACAATGAACAAGGGATAGTACTAAAAGAATCGGCTTGGTGACAGAAATGAGGCTGGAAATAGAATTATTGAATTATTAATTCATTGCAAATATTGTTTTCAAGAAAACACAAATGGAGACTTTATCCATGAACTTCACTTGATGGGCTGCTTAGAAATCAGGTTGACTACTTCTGTGGGGGAAATCATCAGATTGGCTACTTCTGTGGGGGAAATCAACAGAGAAGCTCAGTATCAGCAGTAAAAACTAGGCTAGAGGCAGACTCTGGGTTAGACCATCAATTACTCATGTGCAAGTTCAAATTGAGGTCAAAGAAAATTAAAATAAGTCCATGAGAACCAGAATATCATCATGAATCTATTCCATCTGAATTTCAAAACCATCTTAAGAACAAGTTTGAAGCATTGAACACCAATAATTGAAAAACAGATGAGTTGTGGGATGATATCAAGGATAACATCCATGAAGAGAGCAAAAGGTCATGACAAAGATAGAGGAGAAAGAAAAAACTGAAATGGATGTCAGAAAAGACTGGAAATTGCTCTCACACATTGAGAAGCCAAAACAAAGGGGAATCATGTTCAAGCAAAAGAGTTGAACAGAAGATTTCAAAGGTCAGCTCGAGAAGACAAAGCAAAGTATTACAATGGAATGTGTCAAGAGTTTGAATGGAGAATAAAAAGAGAAAAACTTGCTCTGCATTTCTCAAGCTGAGAAAACTGGGAAAACAAATTTAAGACTCTGGTTCGAGTATTGAAAGATGCTACGGGCAATATATTGAATGACCCAAGGAGCATTATCCGAAGATTGAAGGAATACACTGAGTCACTATATCAAAAAGAACTGACTAATATGGAAAACTTTCACGAAGTACCATATGAGCAGGAGCCAATGGTAATGACGGAGGAAGACGAAGCAGCACTGAAGGCATTGGCAAAAAATAAGGCCCCAGGGACTGATGAGATTAACAGATATTACTGGGAGATTAACAGAGATTAACGATTTTAGCGCTAACAGATTAGCAGACAAGATTGTGTAATTTCTCTAAATGAGAGAGGTGGTACTGTCAGCAGGGCTGATTCGAGAGAATTTAGGGAGCCAACACCAATCTTACTGATTGTCTGCCAATAAATCCCTATCCAAACTATTAGGACCCCACATATTCCTAATCAATACCCTCACTTTAATATTTTTTAAAATTTTTGTTCATTCATTTTTTTACACATTTTCTTACCTCTTCCTCTCCACATTATCCTCCAGTCCATTTTGCAATACGTGTCTTGTTCCAGGTTGTTGTTGTACATATCACACCTAATCATCTATTCCTTTCGGACCATTCTTCTCATCAAGGTTAGAAATTCATTTGCCCTTGAAACTCAGCCACTCTGGGTTTGAATTTCAGAAATAATAGGCTTTGTTACCACAAGAAATAGTCTTTTCTTTTGGGGCATAAATGGCTACTTTCAGGTCTTTTATGTGACACTTAAGTTGAGACTCTGATGCCCTGACTTCCTCTCTTTCTTTGACCACTTTGCCCTATACTTATCATTCTGATAAAACTGTTCAAGATGACATGTGTAATCTTCTGAAGGCTTCCTTGGTTCTTAGAAATATTTTCATCTATTAGTGGTGATATTTTGCTTATTATGATTGTCATCTCACACCATGGATTATCAGTGTCTTTTTTACCACTGGAGGCAGAATCATCAGTGTGGTTAAGCCTAATCAGATATGAAAATATTGTTGTTGTTGTTTTTATGTGCCCTTGAATCACCTGAGATTCATTAGCAACCCTATGCACAATAATTCTGAACTCTGCCTTATCCTGAGCCAGTCTTACTGACAAGACAACTGTCCCCATTACCCCAGTTACTATGTCTATCCATTTCATCTGGACACATGCTCTCCTGCTCTGTCCCTCTGTCCTTCTGTCCCCCAAGCATGATGTCCTCGTCCAAGAACTAGTCCATTCTGGCCTTGTTCCCAAAGTATGTGAGGTAGAGCTTCAAAATCCTTGCCTCCAAGGAAAAACTTGGTTTCATCTACTCCAATATAAACCTATTTGTTCTTTTGGTGGTACGTTCAATACTCTTCTCCCGCACTGCAACCCAAAGGCATTGATTCTTCTTCAAGAAAGGAGTGTGTCAGGGCAGCATCTTGTCCCCATATTTTTTCCCCCCACTCTGTATGGGCAACAGATCATTCAGGAGGTTTGTTGAGGAGGAATGTGGAATCAGGACCAGAGGAAGACTCATCAACAACCTACAATAAGCAGCTGACACAACCTTTGTTGGAGAAACTGGGGAGGACCTGAAGCATTTACTGCAGTAGATCAAAGACTGTAGTTTTCAATAGGAATTGAAGCTCAACATCAAGAAGACAAAGATCCTATCCACTGAACCATGACAGCACCATGATAGATGGAGAAAAGATTGAAATTGTTAACAATTTCAGCTTGCTCAGCTCCACAATCAACAAACACTCTTGGAACCAGAAGTCGGAAATCAAAAGATTAATTGTGTTGGTCAAGTCTGGTGTCAGAGATTTCTCCAAAGTGCTGAAGAGAAAACAGGTCAGTATAAGGACTAAGGTATTTCTGATCCAGGTCATTGCGGATATGAAATAACTTTTAAAAACTCATCTTTACAATTTGGTTAGGCCAGGTTCTCTAGGGACACAAAACCAGTGAAGCTTATAAATGTATACATATGCAGATAGATTTATATCAAAGAAATGGTTCATACTTTGAAGGTAGGTAGGTAGTAAGTCCCAAATTTGTGGGTCAGATGTCCAGCTAGAGACTTCTCCTGACTCAGATAGCTGTAGGAACGGACAGCTCCAAGATCAGCAGGCAAGACAACAGGTTTCTGGCTCATGGGTTTTAGAGGCTCACAAATCTTAGACTGGCAAATAATATGACTGGCTACTGGATCACAGGCTACAGAAGTAGAAGAATCCCAAAAATGAGCAGGCAACGTGGCAAACTGATGGTTCAAGATCACAAGAAAACTGTATTTTAGATGGTTAAAGTTGGATGCAGAATATAAAACAAGCAAAAAAACTAGACAGCTTTTCTAAAACTTCCATATCTATTTGAAAAAGCTTCACAAGGTCATTTATTTCTTTCCTGCCTATGTAATGACCTTCTGCTTTATTCATGGATGAAGAAAACAGCATAACATCTTCAGAAGAGAGGAGTGATGCTCTCTGAAGCTCTCATTATGGGATAACATCTAGCACATCATCCATGAAGAAAGCAAAAGCAAAAGGTGACTATAAAGATGGGAATTAAAGAAAAGATCAAAATTATGTCAGAAGAGACTGAAACTTGTACTATAATGTTGAGAGGTCAAATCAAAGGGAAGAATTATTGAAGTAAAAGAGATGGAGAGAAGATTCCAAAGGGTAGATCAAGATGAAAATACCAAAATATTAAAATAAAATGTACAAAGAGCTGGAGTTAGAAAGCAAAAAGAAAGAAAATGCTCTGCATTTATCAAGCTGAAAGAACTGAGGAACAAAATCAAGCTTCAATTTGCAATATTCAAAGAGTCTATGGTCAAAATATAGAATAATGTAGAAAGCATGAAAAGACGGAACACACATTTACTGTACCAAAAAAATTTGATCAACAGTGAATCATTTCAAGAAGTAGTACATGATTAAAAGTCAATGGCAATGAAGGGGAAAGATCAAGTTACACTTGCGGTATCAGAAAAAAAAATAAGGCTCCATGAATTGATGGCACACCAGTGGACGTGTTTCAAGAAACTGATGCAACCCCGAATATGCTCATTAATATATGCCAAGAAATTTGAAAGACAGGTAACTAATCAAGTGATAGGAAAGAATCCCTATTGTTCCCATTCCCACAAAAGGTGATCAAATATAATGTCAAAGTATCAAACAGTATCATTAATATCACATGCAAATGAAATCTAGTGGAAGGTTATTTTTAAAGGGCTAGAACAGTACATAAATAAGAAATTTTCTGAAATTCAAACTGGGTTTATAAGAGGTCAAGGCAAATAGATATCATTGCTAATGTTAGATGGGTCATGGTTGAAAGCAGAGAATACAAAAAAAGATGTTTCTTTGTCTTTATTGACTATGAAAAGACATTTGACTATGTTGATCACAACAAATTATGACTAACATATTATGATTAACATTGAGAAGAATGTGAATCTCAGAACACTTAATTTAGCTCATGAGAAACTTATGCATCACCAATAACTAGTTGTCTGAACAGAACAAGAGAACATTGACTACATGGTTTACAATCAGGAGAGATGGGCATCAGAGTTATATCCTTTCTACATACCTACTCAATATGTAGCCCTGGACACACTCAACAGTCTATGCCAAGAAAGTTGAAGGACAATTGCTTGACCAACTGGCTTGAAAAGATCCATATTTGTTCCCATTTCCAAGGAAGGTTATCCAACAAAATGTGGAAATTCTTTTAACAATACCATATGCAAGTTAAAATACTGCTGTAAATCATCCAAAAAGAGAACAGAACAATGCATTGACATAAAATTGCCAGAAGTTCAAGCTGGGTTTACAAGAGGCCATGTCACCAGGGACATCATTTCTGATGTCAAATGATGCTGACTGAAAGCTGAAAACACCAGAAGAATGTCTATTTGGTTTCTGTTGCCTATTCAAAGGCACTTGACTGTGTGGATCGTAAAAAACTATGGCCATCATTGAGAAGAATGGGAATTTCGAAAGCGTTTTTATCCTCATGAGAAACCTAAACTCAGACAAAGAAGCTGCTGTCCAAACAGAACAAGGGAACACTACAGAGTTCAAAATCAGGAAAGGTATACATCTGTGTTGTATCTTTTCTCCATATGGATCTATCTGTACACTGAGCAAATCATCTGATAAGCTGAACTCGTGGTACTAGGGATATTGTTGCTGATGTTAGATGGATCTTGGCTGAAAGCAGAGAATACCAGAGGAATGTCTATCTGTGTTTCATTGATTATGCAAAGGCATTTGACTGTGTGGATCATAACAAACTGTGGCTGACTCTGAGAAGAATGGGAATCCCAGAACATGTACTTGTGCTAATGCGAGACCTATACTTAGACCAAGAGGCAGTAGTCAGAACAGAGCAGGGTAACACTGCATGGTTCAAAATTGGGCAGGGTGTGCGCCAGGGATGCACCCCGTCTCCATACCTTTTCAACATGTATGCAGAGCAGATTATCGGAGAGGCTGGGCTCTGTGAGGAGAATTGTGGCGTCAGGATTGGTAGAAGATCTATTAACAATCTGCGTTATGCAGATGACACAACCCTGCTTGCTGAAACTGAGGAGGACCTCATGCACTTGCTGCGAAGGGTCAAGGACTGCAGCCTTCAGTATGGACTGAGGCTCAATGTGAAGAAGACAAAGATTCTCACCACTGGACCAACTGGCAGCATCAGGATGGATGGCGAAGAGATTGAGATTGCTCACAGCTTCAGTTTGCTCGGCTCCACAGTCAACACTCTTGGCACCAGCAGTCAGGAAATCAAAAAGCGTATCGCGATGGGAAAGTCTGCTGTTAGGGACCTCTCTAAAGTACTCAGGAGCAACGGTGTCTCTCTGGAGACTAAGGTGCGCCTGATACAGGCCATGGTCTTTGCAATCGCTTGTTATGCATCAGAGAGTTGGACAATGACTAGGGAGGACAGAAGGAGAGTGGATGCTTTTGAGCTGTGGTGCTGGAGAAGGGTACTGAATGTACCATGGACTGCCAGGAAAACAAACAGATTCATCTTGGAGAGGATTAAGCCAAGCTACTCCATGGAGGCAAGGATTCTGGGGCTTCGTCTGACATACTTTGGACATGTTGCCAGGAGGGACGGGTCCTTGGAGAGGGACATCATGCTTGGGAAGGTGGAGGGACAGCGCAGGAGGGGAAGACCCTCTATGAGATGGATTGACTCGGTGACTGGGGTAATTGGGATGGGTGTGTTAGAGGCAGTGCGGTTGGCGCAGGATAGAGCAGGATTTAGGGCTGTTTTGCATAGGGTCGCTATAAGTCACAAACGACTCGACGGCACATAAGAACAACAACATGCTAATAAGCAATATTATGATTTATGGAGAAAAAATTGAAGCTGTCAAAGGTTTTATTTTGTCTGGATCCACAATGTGCATACATAGTAGCAGTAGTCACGAATTAAAAGGCAATGCTGGAGGCATGCAGTTCGAATCCATCAGATCCTCCACTGGAGAAGGAGGGGCAAACTCCTCCTGTCCCCGTCGGATGGTGTTTGATGGTACACAACACCACCACCCAAAAAGAATTTAAAAGACATGTTGCATTGTGAAAATCTGCTGCCAAGGACCTCTCCTATGTGCCAAGGAGCAAAGCTATCAGTTTAAAGACTAAGTGACATCGAATCCAAGCCATGAAATTTAAAATTTCTTCCTACGCATCTGGAAGTTGGACAGTGAATAAAGGAAGATTGTAAAAGAACCGGTCTTTGAATTGTGGCATTGGTAAAGAGTATTAAATATGGATGGACTCCAAAAGGAGAAATATATCTTTGGAGAAGTACAAATAGAGAGTTTGTTAGAGGCAAGGATGGTGAGAATTCAGTCTTACATTCTACGGGCATGTTACTAGGAGTGGCCAGTCCTTGGAAAAGGACATCATGCTTGGAAAAAAGAAGGGTCAATGAAGGAGTGGAAGACCTTTAATGAAATAAATTGACACAGTGATAGTAACAGACTCAGATGTGGCAGAGATGATGCGGATGACACAGGATATATCGGGCAAGGTTCTGATCTGTCATTCATAGGGTCATTATGAGTCATAGTTGACTCAGCATCACCTAACAACAATGACAGTCTGAAGGTTAGTAGTGGAGTTCAGTAGCATTGTGGGATATAGTCCTGAATGTCTGCTCCTATAAAGATTATAGCCAAGAAAGCCTTCCAGGGCAGTTCCACTAAGTAACACATAAGGTTGCCAGGAATCAAATACTTTGATTGTACAGGTTTTTTTATTTGATATCTTTAATAACTGCATGATCCTTGGCAAATGGGCCACATACAAAGATAGGTTGACTCCTAAAGGATTGAGAGAAATGAAATGGAGAACTGATCTGGAAAAACAGTATGAGCACTGGTGACAGGTATTTATAATGCCATTGGACTGGGTTCCAGGAAGGTGAATTTAGAAGACAAATTTAGAAAGTTAGATTGGATTTGAGTGCCAGAGTGAGGATTTTAAACGTGATACTCTAGGCAAAGAGGAGACAATAAAGGTTTTAACTTCAAGGATGATAAAATCAAAGACATCCTTTATGGAGATTTGTTTGGTGGCAGAGAGTGTGGCAGACAAATTGATTGGGGTAGGGGAAGGAAAGGAAGGCATAGAGATTCATCTTAAAAGCCATGGAAGTGGTCCAAGTAAAAGAAAAAGACAAGGACTCAGTAATTTGGAGGTCCACCAAATGAAATGAAGTATGCTAAAGAACAAATCCCACCCACATGCGTAGCTAAATTTTCTTCTTTCTAACCTCTAAATATGAAGAGTCAACCAAGGAGTAATCACTGAGTATTTAATGACAGTCTACAACATTAAAGGCAAAGGAACAGACAAATAAATGGGAAAAGTGACCCTGGGAAAAAATTGTCCCTTTAGGGACTAAAGTAAAACTTCTTGTTGTTGTTGTTAAAAATTAAATAAAATGTTCAGAGAAAATTAGGTGCTACTATAACCCTAAACTATGAATAGGATGTTAGAGAAAGGGAAAGAAAACATATCTCATTCTTGAAATGTAAAAATATGACAACCTAAAAAAATGTATAGTGAAATTTTGAAAATATAGAACAAAAAATATGTTTAAGTAAAATGTATAAATTTAAATAAGTATCAATCCAGGAAGTCAAACTGACTAAGAAAGATCTATTTTCAAGTTGGAGAATTTGATTGCAGAGCAGATTGTGTAGGGGGGATAAAGAAAAGAGAAAAACCAGATAAATCACTGGGTGTTTTAGAAATATAAAAACCTTAAAAGCTTCTAGAAATAAAGTTCAAACACACATACTATCACTGCTATCACAAATTGCTGTCAAAAGAATGAAAGCCAGGCTTCCTGTTAGTGGCCAGCAGTACTGTTAAAATCCTGAGGAAAAAAATGGGTTTCAACTTGAAAGTTTATGTCCCTCCAAATGATTGATTAGGTTACAGACAGAATATAGATATTTTTTTTCCAGACATGTGATAATTTGAGAATTTAAGTTCTAATATTTCTTCCCTTAGGAAAGTTTTAGGTAGTTATTTGAATATATTCTCCATAAATATATGCCAGACAGACAGGCATCCAATCATGAATAGCAATAATGGAGGTTCAGGTTGATATCTACTTAGCTGGTTTATTTATTCAGCCAACGGTTGACTCCATACCCACTCTTCCAGGTACTCTACTAGGTGCTGAGGATATCGCAGTGGCAAGAGAGACATCATAATGCTTACATCTTAATTTTGGGGTTGTATATTACCATCAAGTCGGAACCAACTCATAGCTGACCTGCCAGTGGGTTTCCAGAAGCTGTAAAACACAGAGTAGACAATCGCCCTTCTTTCTCCCATGGAGTAGCTGGCAGATTTAAACTGTCTGTCTTTAGGTTGGAAGCACAATTCCCACTAGACCACCAGAGCTCCCTAAATTTTAATAGAGAGATGAATAATATGTAAAAAAAAATGCCTTCAAACTAGTTGTGGGTAGTGTCACATACTGTGTTGAATATAAAGCCGGGAAAGAAAAGGGTGTACCAGTTAAGGTAGGCTGGTAGATCAAGACAGTTTCTCTCATAGACGACATCTGAATAAAATAAGGAACTAGGCCACATAAAGTCATATGAAGAATATTCAAAGGGCCAGAGGTATACTTGTGCTTAGCCTGCTTGATGCAGGGTAAAAAGGTCAGAGGGTCTGGAATGATGGAATAAAACAAAATGTATCAATAGGATAATATTAGAGAAATAATCAGGGGTCAGGTCATGAGGGTCTTCTCTGCTATGTTAACTGGGAGAAGGCATTGAAATGAAATGAACAGTAGGATGGAGACTACTGTAGGATATAAGGCAAAGGAAACTTCAGGAGCTATACAGAATATTTCAAATGATGAAAAATATTAAGGATATAAGCAAAGAATTAAGGAGAAGGAAGGTCATTTGAAACTATTTGTAAAAAGGACTTTACAATGAAAAAAAAGTGTGGTCAGAGTATTACTTACCAAAAAATTAGCTCCACACAATAAAAAAAAATATTTTTAAATGCCTTTCTGCTCTAAAAATGAAAGCATGTAAGATTGCTTATACACACTTCCATATTAACAGGGAAGTTGGGAGTTAGAAGATCTTTTCTATAAGCTTAATGAAGCAAGAAATACACTATTTAAAATTCAAAAGCAACCAATGGAAGAACTAAAAATATTTCGTTAAATATGTTGGCAAGAAGATAGAGGAGAATGTGGAGCTACTGTAAGCTCTGGTGGCCTGGTCCAGAAAGTCGAGCACTCTCAACCTGTGGGACTTAAGGCTCCGAAAACCTGCAGGAGGGTCAGCTACGAGGTGGTTCCAACTCATCAGCAATGAGTTTGAGTTTTAAACACTATTGTGGCAGGACCATTCTTCCAAAAGGAAGGTTCTTTCTTCCACTGACTAGAATAACCAATCAAGAAACTAGGCTTGGCATATAAGTGGTGCAGCAGATCATCAGGCAAACCAAACTATGTGTCCCAAGGCTGATTTTGGATAGGGCCTGCAAGGCGCAGCATCCAAACACATGCCAGAGAGGCAGGCCTGGGGGTCCCAGAGAGCCATCTTCGCTGGGCAGTACCCAGAGAACAGATGAGAATGACTGAAATGAGAGCCATCGTATTAGGAGTTAGAGGCCTCAGCTAGGCATTTGACTGTGTGGATAACTACAAACTGCTGAGAAGAATAAGAATCTCAAACCACTTAATTGTGCTTATGCACAATCTATACCTAGACCAAGAAACTGTTGTCTGAACAGAGCAAAGGAACTCTACATGCTTCAAAATCAAGAAAGGAGTGTGCCAGGGATGTGTCTGTTCTCCATACCTTTCAGTCTATATGTGGAATAGATTATTTAGTAGGCTGGACTTAACAAAGAAGAATGTGGCATCAGGATGAGAGGAAGACTCATCAACAACCTGCATTATTCAGATGACACAACTTTTTTTTTTTTTATTTCAAAACACATTCTGGCCAATTATATTGAAGAAAAATATCCCATGATTTAATTTACACCAGTCTGTTCAGGCACGGTTCTAATATCAGAATCACCTGGACATACTCTGTAGTATTTTCCACACGTTGTGCCCAGTTCAATATTGTTGCCACTGTAGTGATGGACACCAGTTTTGGCCAGCATGGTGTAGTACTCAATTTTAGATTTCCTCAAGGCTGGGCAATTGTTGGCTAGCTTGACCAACTTGGCTTTTCCTTGCCTGATCGTATTAAGAATCTGCTTGTACCCCAGCACGTATTTCCCACTTTTCATAACAAGTTGGAGCCTAAAGTTGATCAACTCCAGGGACTTCTTCACCTTTTTCACAGCCACCATCTTCTCGCCTTAGGTGCCAGCCAGCCCTCCACCTACAGCTGCCGACAGAATGGCTGGGGAGGGATAAAGGAAGATGATACAACTTTATCAGCAGAAAATGAGAAGGATTTAAATGTTTGCTATAGGAGGTCAAGGCTGCAGTCTTCAATATGGATTGTCTCTCAACATCAAGAGAACAAAGATTCTCATCATCAGGTCAATCAACAGTAGATGGATAGATTGAACTTGTTAACAATTTCATTTTGCTCACATTCACAATCAACACACTTGGTGCCAACAGTTAGGAGATTAAAAAAAAAACCCAACCTAGTTACATTGGTAAAATCTGCTATCAAGAACCTCTCCAAAGTGCTAAAAAGAAATTGTACCAGTCTAGAGATTAAGGTGTGCCTGATTCAGATCATCATTTTCTCAGTTGTTTGCTATGCATCTGAGAGCTGGACAATGAATAAGGATTACAGAAGAAGAACCGATGCTTTTGAGTTGTGGTGTTGGAGAAGAAGGTGAGTTATAGCTTACTTGATAGCACATAACAACATACTATATATAAAGTACAAAAGAAAATGGAAACAAAGAAAATTGGACTGTTTGGCCAGTGGGGTGTGACTATGGTAATCAGTTGTGCATGCAGCTTTTCAGCAAGATGGAATCCACTACAGAAACTTATTGTTGGATGGATTCAACACTGCCATCTGGGGAAAAGTTACTTAGTGGTAAATGCTAGAAGTTCTGAGCTTCCTCAGTTTCTGGGTTAGCTGGCTCTGCCTACAGTGATCTCTGTAAAGCAATTCAAAGGAAGTTTCATTAACAAACAAAGAGCAATAATGTTAGTTGGAGGACTTAGGTGAATCTGATTCAGACCACAATCTTTTCCATTATTTGCTACGGTGCTGAGAGCTGGATAATGAATAAGGATGACAGAAGAAGAGTTGATGCCTTTGAATCATGGTGTCGGAGAAGAGTATTGAATATATGGTGGGCTGCCAAAACAACAAATGGATATGTGTTGGAGAAGGTGCAGCCAGAGTGCTCCTTGGAGGCAAGAATGGAGAAGCTTCATCTCACACATGTTGGGCATGTTGCTAGAAGAGGCAATTCCTTGCAATTTCATGCTTGGCAAGGTGGGGTAATGGTAAAGGAAAGGAAGACCTTCAACTCAGGGGATTGACACAGTGACTATAGCAATGGTTTTGAGTGTGTTGGAGACTGTGAGGTTGGCACAGGATAGGACAGGATTCAGATCTGTTATTTACAGTGTCGTTATGAGTCATACTTGACTTGATAACAGCTAACAACAACACATGTATACATGAAAGTTGAACAATGAGTAAAGAGAAGCGAAGAATTGATATCTTTCAATTATGGTGTTGCAAAGAAATATTGAACATACCATGGACTTCAAAAAAGAGAAAGAAATCTGTCTTGAAAGAAGTGCAACCAAAATATTCCTTAAAACCATGCATGAATGGTGAGACTTTATATCAGATGCTTTCGGCATGGTTAGCAGAAGAAAAACAAAATCATACTTGATAATGTAGAGGGTCAGTAGAAAAAAAAATACTCAATGATATAAACATGATGTGCGATACTGCACTCAGCCGAGATTTTAAAGATGTTATAGGACTGGGGGCAGTGTTTGATTCTCTTAGCAGAGATTGTGAGGATTATACACGACTGGGGCAGTATTCATCCTGATCCCGATGAATCAGAACTGACTTTCTGGCACCTAACAACAAAGATTCATCCAGGAACTGTGTGGGCATGCATGTAGGAGAGTGCGGCTGGAGGAAATGTTAAACAGTGCTAGCAGATTGCAAGCATGGCGCCATGAAGAAGAATGAATTTAAATCCCTGATCTGCCATTTATTAACTGTGTGACTTTTGGAGTTATTTATCCTCTATGTTCTATAATTTCCTTATCTATAAAATGCAGAAAATAAAAGTACCTACTACCTTGCAGGTAACTTCTTGCATTACTGTAAGAACAAAATTAATTAATATATGTAACTTAGAATAGCATTGGCATGTTGTGAACACTAAATCACTGCTGCTTTTTAGCTACTGTGCCAGTAGGGCCTCCTTTTAAATTATAACACATGGTATTTAAAGGGCAATAAAAAAGTGTTCCATCCAAACATGTTTATCCTAGAGTACGAAGTTCAAACTTAAAAGATTTGTTGAAGCCTTTACAATCTTTTGGAGTCATCAACGAAATAAGGTTTCTCCTAAGAAAAAGGACATCTTAAATTCTCATTTGCTACAAATTTATTTGAATGAATCCGTTCCTTTCTAAACATAACTTTAAGAGCAAAGGCTATCTAGTGGGTTAGGCAGCTGTGATCAGGAAAGTGGATAGTTCAAAAGGGAACTAACTAAGGGATTAGTTCCAAGAAAAACACCCTCAAGTTTGGCCAAGTACCAGGTTTTAGCAGTTTTGGCTGTTATTTCCCATTTGCCAATCAGAATGTTGGTCTCACCCTGGACCAGGATAGAGCAGAGAGGGAGTTGCAGGTTTGGCACAGGCTTAGATTATTTGTTAAAGGACTGAAAAACCAAGTTGTTTCTGGGGCTTCCATGGAGTCACATGAAACTCAAGAGACCACTTTCTTCACACTTCTTTTTGTCTGTGGCTAGTGGATTTGAATCCCAAAGGGTGGTCCCAGAGCCAATTCAGCCTCAAGAACTCGGGAGGGGCTGTTTGTTCAGGCCGGAAACCACTCACTCACAGTAACTAGGCCCGCCTTTGGGAGTGGTTGCCTTGGGAGACCTTTCAGTCTTCTCAGACTGAGGCCTTTGGCTGGCCAAACTCTTTCCACAAGAAACAGAATCTGTATTTGAGTGGAAAGAACATTTATACAAGCTAAAACTTGCCTCATTTCAAGATGACAACTTTGAATCCAGAAACAATCTATGTTGAGAGTTGATGAAATCTGAAAGGTGGCCATTTTTCAGGCTTATTTGATTTCCATTTGAGAGAATGATGATACAGGAGGAAACTGTTGGCATAAACATTCACAATCTGTATTCACATATAAAGTATAGAAATCATAAAATTTTAAAGCTGGAAGGAATTTTAATTATCATAAAGCTCACCCCTTCTTTATTTTCATATGTGAAGGATCTGAGGTCTGAAGAAGTTGAGTGATATGAAAAATCTCACATACTAGTCTATTGACAAATTGTCAGTAACTTCCAATTATGTGGAAGTAAGAATAACTTCCAGAATAACAATTCAATACATTATTTACCATTTGCAACCTGGTGATGATGTGGAGGGGACCACATGAAGTTTGGTGAAACATTTTTTTTTCATAATACAACTAATATAAATGCAAATACCATTTCAAAGACTAAAAATGTTCATAAGTTTTTAAATGGCTTAAATATTTTTTGTAAAATCTGTAAACCCATTTACACATCACAGATCTCCAAATCTGTAGCATATCTACAGAGAAACCCTACAAATTTTTGCTCAGATGAAGAGCTTTGTAAAGAAGTTACCTTCAAACTCAACCTCACTGCTGTTGAGAGTTGGTTCTGATTCACAGCAACCCTCCATTAGGTTTCTAAGGCTGTAAGTAATTTTTTTCCCCAATTTGGATACCTCTTCTTTGTGGGGTTTTTTTTTTCATTTTTATTAGTTTGCATACAATAATTCATGTACAATGTGTTTCATTCATTAACATTGTGTTTTATACAATCTTTCATTTACATTGTATTATATTGAATGAATTACTATTTATCTATGCCTATTATTTTTTTAAAAGAAAATTTTTCTTTTATACCAGTTTATTTACAAAATTTGTATACATTTTTTTCTCCACCGGATCTTTCGCATTTCTTTTACCCACCTCGCCCTCCATCCATGAGCTGTAAGTCCTTAACAGGAGGAGACTGCCCATCTTTTGCCCTAGGAACCCCTAGCGGATTTTAACTGCCAGAGACCATGATGCCTTTGAGTTAGCAGTACAGCTCACACTAGGAGTAGGTAAAGGTCTCTGAAATAGCAAATAATTGATGGCGGGGGGGGGGGGGGGGGGGGGAGGGGGAAAGAAACACCAGGTAATTCCTTTGCAGTTTCATTACTACCAGCCTGAGATGTCCAGAAGTTTGTAGAGGCCAAAGAAACCTGGAGACCTGAACCCAGTATCAGCACTGTCAATCCCAATCCAGGTTTGGCCAGCAGATCCACTGCCGAGTGAGGTCTTAGAGATTCTGGTCCTAGAGCACCTGGAAACTGGATGGCAGGAAAAGGGAGATGAATAGGAAGGTTTTGAGATCAAACAGATAGGAACTAGACATATAGGACTGGAGTGAGCCATCTAGGGATAAGTCTATTGTCCTGTGACTTTCTCGATATGGGCTGTTAAGTTTGTAGGCTGCAAAGTGTGTCCCAACCTTAAAGTATGCAAATATTAATATGAGATCAAACTGACAAAATAAGCACATGGAGAAAAACAATGTGCCTGGGTACTGAGAAAGGTGAAGGTGTAGGAACTGAACGGGGTATGTCAGGGAATAAAGCAAATTTGCCTTACAGGGCAGAGATCCTGAAAACCTCCACTACCGAGTCCTCCCATCCTCTCTTAGTGGCTCCTCATTTACTCATCTTAAATTTTTACTGTGTTCTGGTCTATTTGGGGAAAGCAGCATAGTTAAGGGCAGGGGAGTTTCCCTCATTGCTTAGGCTGAGCTGAGCAGAGCTGGAATTCACAACAAGATACCTCAAAGCATGATCGATGGAAAAGAGAAAACATGGTGCCTTGACTACTTCACCAGCTTCCCAGATCCTGTGTCTGATTTGTTGCTGTTTTTCTTCCCAGTGCTGTCTTTGTCCAAATAGCCATGGATGACCAGAGATGCTTTCTTATTCCAATAGCTCTTGACAATGGTTTAAAAAGTCTTTTTTTAAAAAAAATTCTTTTTCTAATTTTTTATCTTTTTTTATTAATTTAAATGAAAATTTACAGAGACTTTGGACTTCCATTCATTCATTGTTGCACTTTTCTCCCTGCCCACCCTTTCCCCCAGTACACTCTTCTCTTTGACAAGTAAAATAAAAGTTCTCCCATTGTTTTACAATCCCTCCCCCCAGGTCCAGTTCACTATGTAGCCTTCATTCTGGACTCCTGTCATGACAATAATACCTAATCACGTATTCCTTTTAAACAGTTTTCTCCGTCATCTGTTTCAATGCAGTGTACACAATTTATCCCATCTTTCTCAGTCTCCCCTCAACCCCAATGTCAGTCTGGTTTTACAACAGTGACACCATGCAATACTTGTCGCTGTGTAACCGAGATATTTCACTCAGCATAATGTCCTCCAGGTTCACCCATTTTGAATAATATTGTATGAGTTTCTTGTTTTTCAATGCACCATAGTATTCCATTGTGTGAATATAGCACAGCTTCTCTATCCATTCGTTTGTTGATGGGCACTTGGGTTGTTTCCAACTCCTTGCTATTGTGAACAAAGCTGCCATAAACATGGGTGTGCATATATCTGATTGGATGTCAGTTACGGTCTCTTTGGGATATATTCCCAGTAGTGGAATTGCTGGGTCAAATGGTTTCTCTATTTTCAACTTTTTGAGAAAGCACCATACTGCCTCCCACAGTGGTTTCACCATTTTACACTCCCACCAACTGTGAATAAGGGTTCCAGTTTCTTCACAACCTCACCAGCATTTGTTGCTTGCTGTTCTGTTAAATTTTGCTATTCTGACTGGGGTGAGATGATATATCTCATAGTTGTTTTGATTTCCATTTCTCTTAGAGCTAGGGATTTTGAACATTTCTTCATGTGCTTGTTGGCCATCTGAATGTCTTTGATGAAGTGTCTGTTCATATCCTGTGCCCATTTTTCAATTGGATTGTTTATCTTGTTGTGGTGCTCGAGTATTTTATAAATTCTACATATAAATCCCTTATCTGACATGTCATTACCAAATTCTTTTTCCCAGTCTGTGACTTCTCTTTTTACCCTGTGGGAGAAGTTTTTGAATGGATTTGATTCTTAGAAGGTCCCATTCATTTTTTTTTATCTTCTCCTAGTTTCAGATCTTCTCCTAGTTGTAGAGGTTTCAAAATTCTGAAGCTAAACTCGTCCTTGAGTTTGTTCTTACGATGGCCACCCAGCTGATTTTCAGAGAAGTATCTCCTTGATGAAAAAAACTATGAAATGAAATACTTTTGTTTCTTTATTCTTTCAGTTTCCACTTAATTCTCATTACCAACCTCTCTCAAACAATGACTATGGATGATAGAAGAAAAACTGATGCCTTTGAACTGTGGTGCTGGAGAAGAGTATTAAATACACCATGGACTAAGAGAACAAACAGGTTCATCCTAGAAAGGGTGAAACCAGGCTGCTCCTTGGAGGCAAGGATTCTGAAGCTCTGTCTGACATACTTTGAGCATGTTGCAAGGAAGAACCAGTGCTTGGAGAGGGGCATCATTCTTGGAAGGGTGGAGGGACAGCCCAAGAGGGGAAGACCCTTGATGAGATGGATTGATTCAGTGGCTGGGGTAATGGGGATAGGTGTGTCAGTGACAATAAGATTGGCTCAGGATAGAGCAGGGTTTAGGACTATTGTACATAGGGTCACTATGAGTCTCAGGCAACTCAATGACATATGACAACAACAAACAAACAACCTCCCAGCAAGCCTAAGCCAAGTCAGGGAGTCAACCATACTGTGCTCTGGAAACAAAAACAAACATCCTCCAAATTATGTGTGTTCAATATTTATTTGGTCACAGAATGTAGATGGTTGCACCTTTCTTAATCAGTAAAGAGTAAACATCTACTGACTAAAGAAGAAGAACTGTAAAAAAATAATCATAGTTAACAATCCAGTTTTCATTTTGTTGAAGCCTTTTTCTGTCTTTGGTTTAGTTTTTAATTTTATTTTTCCAGAAAATACCTGTGAGGTCTATGAAAAGGTGAGAAAAACACACCACTTACTCCGAGGAAACAGAACTCAGTACATAAGTTGAAAATATCTTAGCTGAGTACTGATGCACTTGTATATCTCAAAACACCCATCCCAGCTGCTCCTAATAAAGACTGGTGTTTGCATTTCCTTTTGAGGACATCCTCTACCTCGGTGAGGCTGGCACCCATTCGCATTTTGACAGCTATGTAAGGAGTTGCAAAGAAAAACTGGAGTTAATGAACTCTGCATTCCAATTCAGTCCAGTGATCTTTGTGGAGTGTTTGAGTTGGCTTGTTTCTGCCAGTGATATTTTTAGCATCCTTTTTAAAACCACCCCTCCTCCATCCATTCCGTTCCACAGTTGTCCGCTGACATTTTCGTCTGACTCAGAAACTGGATGGTCTCACCTAACTAATTCACGGGATTTCTTTCTGAAATCCTTTGCTTGGAATTAACAATGTATTTCTGAATAATTTAACTGTTTTTAGAACTGAGCTCTTGTAAGAGCTCTTAACTTTCACTTCTGAGAGTGGGAAGACAATGATGGTATCAGAGGCCTATCGTGACTAAAGCAGTGTAAAGTGGTTTGCTGTAAGCAAGATGTAGTTGGTTCCAATACACCAGCCACTCTTTTGGGGTGAAAATGAACAGCTCCCCCCATAAAGATCAACAGCCTCAGAAACTCCATGTGGGTCACCACATGTCAGAATCTACTTCATGGGAGTAGGTTTTATTTTCTGTGTAATTGACTATGGAGTACTGATATTTTGTTTTTTATTTCAACTTTTCTAGATAAGGAATGACCGTGCTGATGCCTCTTCTCTTTGACACCAAGGACTTTTATCCAGGATAGGTATAGGTATAATATAGTGCTAGCTTGATCTGTAAGAGAACTTTGGTGACTTAGTAGAAAGAATTTGTCACGTATTGTTTTAATAATAGTTAAAAACTAGAAAAAAATCCCTTTTTGCTTAGTAATAATGTCTTAAGTAAGTTATAATACATGTCTTAAAATGAAATACTGTACAATAACCAGGAATTTTGTGTGTGTATGCAGTGAATTTCTTAATAGAAATTAGCCATAGTTTTTATAATTCTCATACAATCACTGGTTTACTCTACCACACAAATAAGGTACCCTTCTGAGGGGATAGGATAGTTGCTATTAATACAATAGGATGCAAGGAAACTTTATGGGGAGTAGGATCATGAAAATAAGATGTGTGGAACTCTAACCAAAAGATTGGTCAGCTTTGTAATTTCACTATGTTTAAAATGAGCCATTCCAAAGGTTGATTGGGGGCGGGGGGGCGGGAATGACACCTCACTACCACCGAGAAAGAAGAGCTGGGAGCACAGCATATCCCAGGACCCAGGACCCCTGTGCTGATAACTTCCTAGACCCTGAAGATAGGGCTGAAACACTGGAGAGGAGCATAAATGCTGAGAAGTGGCTGCAAGTATGACAGAAAACTGTAGCAACAGAACCAGGAGACTGGTAGGAGATGGCATGATGGCTTCTGGCCCAGGAATTGAGAAAGCTGAGCGGCTTCAGCACAGGCCTTTGGGTGATGTGTGGTGCCTCCAGGCATTTGGTAGAGCTGGACCCACAAACTCAAGATATTAGACTGTTAAATATCTTTGACCAACATTTACTGGCAGAGACAAGTACGTCTAGGCACTTATCAGCACAACTGAAGAGTTTTGTAAAACTTCACTGAGTACAGAAGAAGCCAAGCCAGCCCAAGAGACCCTAGAGACTACAGAGCTGAGGGCCAGGGAGAAGGCTGCCTGGGGGCATGTCCAAAAGGCTATCCTGACTGTACAACTGACTCCTGAGTGATTCCTGATCCTGAATTGTCACCTACTAGTTACCTAATAATCCCCATAATCATGAGTATTAACTATGAGTTCTTTGAGGCAATTGCAACAAATTGTGAAATCTAGTAACACCCACAGTAATAGCAGTCAAGAAATCAAAAGATATTTTGTACTGGGTGAAACTGTTGTCAAGGACCTCTCCAAAGCATTAAAAAGAAAAGATGTCCGTTTAAAACCAAGATGTGCCTGTTACAAGTCATAGTCTTTTCAATTACTTCTTATGCATCTGAAAGTTGGACAATGAACAAGGATGACAGAAGAAGAATCAAGACTTTTGAATGTGGTGTTGGAGAAAAGTACCAATATCCCATGGATTGAAAAAAAGAACAAATAGGTCTTTCATAGAGGAAATACAAATAGGGTGTTCCTTAGAGGCAAAGATGGTGAAACTTTATCTCACATACTTAGGACATGTTTTCAGGAGGTGCTAGTCCTTGGACAAGAAGAACATCATGCTGGAAAGGTCAGGAAAAAGGAGGAAGACTGAGATGGATTGACTCAGTGACTGGAACAAGGGCTAGAGCATATCAGAGGATAGTTGAGGATGGTGCAGAGCAGGACAAGATTCAGATCTGTTGTTCATCAGGTCCTTATGAATAATAGTTGACTAGATGGCACCTAACAACAACACCATGGAACCCAGCAGAGAAGCAGAGTGCTATGGGAGGGACAAGGTGGCCGGTGTCTGCATTTGTAACAGGATTACCAGGAGATGGTATGTCTCGCCTCTGGTTCATACCAGTCAGCATTGGGCTATTGATATTAATAATGATTATCTTTCCTCCTCTCTGTGAATCTAGAGGAGGAGGAAGTCTAGTGCTGCTAGCATTCCATTTTCACAGTTTTGTAAAAGAAAATGTAGTCATATGGGAAAATAGGTACAATAAGTTGTTAAGCTAAAGAGCCCCTATAAAAGCACTACAAAGAGGATAGTCTCAATTATTTACATAATACATATAGAGACATACATGAATATAACTTGTACTAACATTTTTACATACAAGATACATTTCACTTATATGAAACTATGCATAAATGATGTGAAATACTGAAAGAATATATAAACAGCCCTCCTCCCCCACCCCGGATTACCAACAAGATCCTAAACATATTTTTAAGTCAAATTTGTAGGTAAATTGGAAATGGTGCATACCATTCTTACGTAGTCTTACTTTAATACAAGAAAGGAATTCAAGCAGCGTTGTTGTTGTTGATACTGTTGTTAGGTTCTGTTACGTAAACTCAGCAACCCTATGCATCACAGATCTGAGCCTTACTCTATCCTGTGGGATTCTCATTATTTCTAATATAGATAGATACTCAGCTCATTGATACAGTCAGTGTGTGAACCTATCTTGTTCACTGTTTCCCTCTCCTTTGCTGACCCCCACCTTTTCAAACACAATTTATTTCTGAAGACTGGCCACTGCTAACATCAGGTGGCATAGCTGATTAAATATTGGGCTGTTAAAGGTCCAAAAGGTCAATGATTTTACCACACCAGCCACTCCACAGGGGGGAGACAAGGCCATCTACTCTTCTTAACATTTATAGCCTCAGAAATTGGATATCTCCGTTTTACTCAGTACTATGGTGCTACTGTGATTTGGAATCAACATGTGGACAATAGGTTTGGGTTTTTTTCATTTTAGAACAAGAAAAGGCTTGTAGCTCCCGACCCCACCCCCCATGCTTAAAAAACAGCAAGTATAGCATAGGAAGGGCATTGTGATGAAGAATTAGTTCTCAGACACGGTTTGTTCAATTCTGTCAAAATGAGAGCAAGTTTCCATAATAATAAAGGACAAGTAAGAATTTGAGCAAATCAGAGAATGCATGAACAACTAGTTTAAAGACTAGTACTAGTTCATTACTAATTTAAAACTGATCAGGCCTTTGCTGTGGGAAGAGGAGCTCAAAATGAGGTCCCAATTGCTGGTAAGCTGGAAGCCATGGTTAGAATTTGAGGAAATTATTCAACAGTTTCCTAAGACTGGCTGAGGCCCAAATAGATTCTCTTTATGCCATTTTTCCATATTTTGAGATTATATTTGTATGCATATTACTATCTCTTTCAGAATCAGCCAGGTAGTTCTGTGCTAAAGGCACAGGCAGAGCCTTGGGGTATCCTTTTAAAAGTCATCTTTATTCTTCAATAAATCTGGAGCATGTCTGTCTAAATGTATTCTTCTGCTGCTGGAAATGGAACTTTTCTGAGCAGGGTTAGCAATATTCAGATTAAAGGAAACTATTTTTTGGGGAAATAAGAACAACAAACCCTAAATGAACAAACCTAAGGCTCCTAAATCATTTAGCCCCACTTGTTTCAGTCTTCCCTATGGATTACTCACTTTTTTTTTTTAAAAAAAAGAGACTTTGTATTATCCAAAGAGCCTCTGCCTTGTCTGCCTGCAGAAAACTAGAAAAACAAACAACTAAGCTAAGCTCAATGAGTGGTTCCTTCCCATGTCAATACTCCATCAGGTTTCTGAGACAAATCATCTGTCTCATGTTTTTCTCATAGAGAAACTGGTAGATTAGAATCGTGAGTTTGGGTCAGTAGGCCAATTTGTAATACACCATATTACCATAATTCAAACAAGTCACTCTAGGAGCTGTTCTCTATGAAGAAAAATGCCACATCAGGATCACAGGAAGACTCACTGCAGCGTATGTTATGCAAATGACACAACCTTGCTGGCTTAAAGTGAGGAAGACTTGAAATGCTTGCTGTAAAAGATCAAAGACTTGGGTTGAATATGGACTGAATCTCAACACCATATAGACAGAAGTCCTTACCACTGGACGAATAGGCAACATCATAATAGATGGAGAAAAGAATTCAACTGTTAACGATTTTACTTTACATGAATTAATAATCAACATTCTTGGTTCCAGCAGTCTTAGAATGTCAGGAGATACACTTTGTTGGGAAAGCCCATTGTCAGGAACCTCTCCAAATTACTGATGAGCAACAACGTCCATTTGAAGATTGAGGTATGCCTGATTGAGGTCATGGTCTTGCTATATTTCTGAGAGTTGGACAATGAAAAAAGATGATAGAAGAAGAACCAATGCCTTTGAGCTGTGCAGTCGAAGAGTAGTGATTATTCCATGGATTGTGAAAAGAACAGATATGTCTTGAAGAAAGTGTGGCCATAGTACTTCTGGGAGACAAGGATGGTGAAGCTTCATCTTACATACTTTGGTCACATTACTAGCAAAGGCTATTCCTTGGGAAGGGACATCAGGCTTGGAAAGGTGGAAAGTCAGTGAAAAAGAGGTAGACCCTCAATGATATAGATCAACATAATGACTACAACAATGGGCTCAAGTGTGTCAGAGATGATGATGATGATGATGGCACAGTGTAGGACATGGATCAGATCTGTTGTTTATGGGGTTTCTATGAGTTAAACTTGACTCATCAGCACCTACTACCACCACTATCATCAATTTATTTACCTTAGGAGAGAGGGCTAAATAATTACTCTATCTTTAGCCTACCAACTAAATTTCAATGAGCCAAATCTCTTTTAGCCAAATGGAAACCCCTCAATTATGCCAGTTACTGATTGGGTATTATTGTCATGACAGGAGTCCAGAATGAAGGCTGCACAGTGGAGTGGACTTGGGGAGAGGGATTGCATTACAATGAAAGAGTTTTCCTTTTCAAGGAGAAGAGTGAAGTTGGGGGGAAAGGGTGGGCAGGGAGAAAAGTGCAACAATGAATGACTGGAAACCCTAAGTCTCTGTAAACTTTTGTTAAAATTAATAAAAAAATTTAAAAAAAGAAAGCACAGAGTTTAGGAAGAGGAACAAAAAGCAATACTCATGTTCATTTGTTTCTGCCCTTTCACATGTCTATCATTTCACATGTAAACTAGTTCCATTTCACAGAGCATGGTCTTTACACTTGATTTGTAAAATGGGGACTATATCTCTGTATTGACACAAACATAGTAGAAGTTGGTCCAAATAGGGCCTCTTTGTCTCCTTACCCAACTAGGCCACTTGCAAGTCCAGCCACACAGAACAGTAACCTACCCAATGTCCTTTCTTCTTTCTTTTTTTTTTTTCAAATTAGTAGAATTTTATTACAAGAATGAGGTCCATTTTGAAATCAGATGCGTATGATTTGACCGGCCTCATTTCTGTAGCTGGAAAACTCCTAGCCTACTCATCAGCCTGCTGGACAGTTCCTTTTTCGGAGACATAGAAACCATCCAAAAATTTTTAGATATCCTTGTTTTTAACTGTTGTAGCATGCTGAATCAAAGCAGCTGAATTTGATGCAAGTTCAATGTCATTTCCTTCGAGAATTAACTCATCTTTCTGGGCTTGAGATACCGAACAAGCAACACCTGGTCTCATTCGAACTCTCCGAATGTATTTTTCACCCAAGAAGTTTCGAATTTCAACCAGAGATCCACTCTCTTGAATCACAACGTTGATGGGGAAATGAGCATACACAGACCATCTGTAGCCACGTACAGAACATGATCAAGGGTGTTACACTGGGCTTTCTTCTTTCTTACTGATAGAAATCCGGATTTCTTTGGGGTGATAATGTACCTGGCTTTAAAACTACATTCCATACAAAACAACTCTAGAAATGTGCCATTCAGATGACCTTGCTTCAGGGAGGAACTACAGTCTAGCCATGAGGAGTGTGGGTAGTTGACAGCCTCTAGTCCTTACTTCTGTGAACTTTCAGGACAAGGCTACACTCTTTTCAGGAAGCCCCCACTCAGTGGTTGAGCAAGAGTCAGGTACAACGTCTAGAGCCATTTCAACCTAACACAGAACTCCTGATGAGTAATACATGCTTTGGAACTCTCTATTGAGCTGTGACTTCCTCAAGTCTGCATCAAGGAAAGAGGATTTCTTTGTCTGATTCTGTTTCCAGGCTATTTCACAAATGTTGTTGTTAGTTTCTTATGAGTAGATCTGACTCAAAATGACTGCATGTGTGCAGTGTAGAATTTCTCCTAAGGGTTTTCAATGTTGTGACTTTTTGGAAGCATGTTACCAATCTATCTTCTAAGGAGCCCTGGTAGAATAGTAGATTACATGTTATGATGCTAATAAAAATTAGAAAATTAAAATTCACCATGGAAGAAGGATGAGACAATGTGCCATGGAAGATTATCCAATGTGGCTTTTTTAGCCAGTCTTTGACTCTTACCACATGACTAGGCAGTTGTTGCTGTTGTTAGATGTCATTGAGTCACCTGCAGCTCCTAGCACCCTATGTAAAACAGCTCTGAAGCCTGTCCTATACTGAGCCAGTCTCGATGACTCCAACACATCTACCCCTATTATCCCAGTCACAATGTCAATCGGTCTCATCTGGGATCTTCCTCTTCTGCATTGTCCCTTCACTCTTCCAAGCATAATGTCTTTCTCCAAGGACTGGTCATGCCTGGTCATGTACTCAAAATATGTGAGAAGGAGCTTTAAAATCTTAACCTCCAAGAATAAACTTGGTTTTATTCTCTCCAAGAAAAGCATAGTTTTTCCCCTTGGAATTCTATGGTATGTTCAAGACTCTTCCCCAGCACCACAAATAAGAGCATCAATTCTTTCAGCTCTCTGGTGAATAGAAAGTAATTGTGAAGACCATGGTCTGGATCAGGCACACCTTAATCTCTAAACTGGCATCATTGCTACTCAGTACTCTTGAAAGGTCCCTGACATCAAATTTTCCCAGTGCAATTTGTCTTTTGATTTCCTGACTGCTGGTGTCAAGAGTGTTGATTGTGGAGCTGAGCAAGCTGAAATTGTTAACAACCTCGATCTCTTCTCCATCTGTCATGGTGCTGCCAACAGTTCCACTGGTGAGAATCTTTGTCTTCCTGATGTTGGGCTTCAGTTGATATTAAAGACTGCAGTGCTTGACCTTCTGCAGAAAATTCTTCAGGTCTTCCTAAGTTTCAGCAAGCAAGGTTGTGTCATCAGCATACTGCAGGTTTTTGATGAGTCTACCTCCTATCCTGATGTCATATTCCTCCTCATAAATCCCAGCCTCCAGAATGATCTGTTCCACATATAGATTGAAAAAGTATGAAGACAGGTTGCATTCTTGATGCACTCCTTTCCTGATTTTGAACCATGCAGTGTTACTCTTCTCTGTTCTTAGGACTGCTTCCTGGACCAAGCATAGATTTCACATGAGCACAATCAAATGTTCTGGAATTCCCATTCTCCTCAAGGTTAGCACAATTTGTTGTGATTCTCATTTTCAAATGCCTTTGTATAGTCAATGAAATCCAGATAGACAATTCTCTGATATTCTTTACTTTCAGCCAAGATCCATCTACCATTGGCAACAATGTCTCTAGTGGGACAACCTCTCTTGTAAACTCAGCTTGTATTTCTGGTAGTTCTCTTGTCAATGTACTGTTGCAGTCATTTTTGGATCATTTTCAGCAGGGTTATGCTTGTGTGTGATATTATTGATATTGTTCTATAATTTCTACATTCTGCCAAGTCCCCATTTTTTTTAAATGGGATAAATATGAATCTCTTCTAGATAGGTGGCTGGGTGGTTGTCTTCCAGATTTCTTGGCACGGTGAAGGCAGCATCTGTTTGTTGAAATAAATCAATTGGTATTCCATCAATTCCTGGGGCCTTATTTTTTGCCAACTCCTTCAGAGCAGCTGGAACTTCCTCCTCCATCACCATTGCCTCTTGATTATATGTTGTTGTTTCATGAAATTCTTCCATGTCAGCCAATTCTTTTTGGTACAGTGACTCTGTATACACTTTTCTTCTTATTTTAATGCTTCCTGAATCATTCAATATCTGCCCATAGCATGCTTAAGTATTGCAAATCTAGTCTTGAATTTCTTCTTTAGTTTCTTCAACTTAAGAAATGCCGAGCAAGTTCATCTCTTTTGATTTTCTGACTCCAGCTCTTTGCACACATATGTCATTACAATACTTTGTCTTCCCATGTTACCCTTTGAAATCTCTGTTCAGCTTCTTAACTTCTGGATTTCTCCCCTTTGTTTTGCTTCATGGAGCTCTATTGCAATATTTAGAGTCTCTTCTGACAACCATCTCAGGTCTTTTCTTCATCCTCTGTCTTTGTAATGACCTTTTACATTCTTTGTGGATGATTTCTTACTATCCCCCCACAGCTGCTCTGGTCTTTATTCATTAGTTTTCAGGCCTCAGATCTGGTCCTGAGATGGTTTTTAAATTCAGGTGGAACAGACTCATGGTCAAGTTTTAATTTCTGTGGATTTCACTCTCTTTAGCTTCAGTTTGAACTTGCTTATAAGTAGTTGATAAGTAGTCTGTTCCACAATCAGCACTTGGCCTAGTTTTTCTCCTGATATTGAACTTCTCCAACAATTCTTTTCACAAATGTAATCAATCTGATTCCTGTGTATGCCATTAGATGAAATCCATATAATATGTGATTATTTCTTATTAAAAGTATTTGCAAGGAAAAAAAAGAAAACAAACATTGATTGTACAGTATTCTATCATTCTATCCCCTGCCTCATTTTTGTCACCTAGTCCATGTGGCAAGAAGCTTTGCTGCAATCCCAAAGGTATACTGTTCGAGGCCCTAGCTCCTCTGTGGGTGAAGGATGGGTAATCTCTTCCCCTGCGATTAATTGCTTCTGAAGCCCCCCCCCCAAGAGGGTCAGCTATGGTTCAGTTCCGCTTCTATGGTACACAGTAACAACTATGATCCTTCTCCTCTTTTCCCAACTGTTGCATTCTAGTAACCCATTATTATTAA
The DNA here is from genome assembly GCF_000299155.1 of Elephantulus edwardii. Lineage (NCBI taxonomy): Eukaryota > Metazoa > Chordata > Mammalia > Macroscelidea > Macroscelididae > Elephantulus > Elephantulus edwardii. The sequence goes on along the minus strand of NW_006399907.1, from coordinate 2,333,653 downwards.
TGCATCTTAATTGCATATCTGAATTGATTTCTGACTGGAAAAGTTGGTAGAAATAATCTATTTCCTCCTCTGTGCTAATAAAATGAGTGAGTTAAATAGCACCTTTGGGGTTGTAACAGGCAAGTTAAGGTATGTAGATTACTAACAAAGATATTGGTTAGTTTAGCCATCTGATCAGTCTTAAATGGAATAGATTTAAAGACAAAAAAAAAAAAGGAATTGCACTACCATCAGGGAAGAAGTAGAGAGAACAGTACACATCCATCTAGGGCCAAAGATTCTTTCTGAGTTGGAGACGGACCAAGATCAAGACATCAGACAGCTGTAACCTTAGAGATGGAGTAGAACCAGAGACAGGTTATCAGCCAGAGATGAACTAGACTGCTCCTCCATTACACCAGAGCTGAGGACCTTCATCTATTCCCAAAGAGGAAGGGCTTGGGGGTAAATGCCATAATTGGCACAACTAAAATTGCTGTGTAGCCCAGGGCTACAAGGCTGAAGGTCAGAGGGTCTGCTCCCTGATAAATCCCAAAATCTTGAGTATTACCTGTGTGAGGGTTAGCTGGTGTTGGAACTCATAGAAGAAGGTGCAGAAGCCTATGGAACATTTCTGACATCATAGAAATCCATTTTCTGCTTTGATTTGTGGATGGGGACTCTCCCCTCTTGTGGAGTTAATGAAGTCAGACTTGAGCTCCTTTATTCTAGCTACATTGTTCTTACAGTCTCCTCCCTTAAAGATCTGTAGCCTCAGAATCTTGGTCATCATGAGTTGAAATGACTGGACAGCAGTGGCTAGGTCTTTCAGGGAACTCCTGGGGCTTCAAACCACCAACTTTTCAACTAGTGCTCAATGCTTAACTGTTTGCACCATTCAGGAATTCCTTTCACATCTGTTAGTCCCAAATATAGATAGCTTTTACACTCCTAACTTCATCTAGGCATCTGCTTCCTGGAGAACAAAATTGGTGGCATCCAAATTCCTTTGTGGCTTGGGACAGCCATATAAAAAGTCCTATCTCCGGTGGTATAGTGGTAAGGAGTTTAACTACAAACCCAAAACTATATGGTTCAAATCCACCAATTAGCACACAGGAGAAATATGGGCAATCTCTTTCTATGTGATTAACTGCCTTTGAAAACCTACTAGAAGTCAGCTTATGAGTTGGCTCCAACTCAACAGTAGATAATAAAACAAAATCTATGGAAAATAGTGCTGATAGCAATTAGTTTTAAAGTTTTGAATGATCTCTCACAGCTGCCAATAGGAAAATGCTATGAAGAACAGAAACTGCTCATTGGTACCCTCTGAAATGGTACCCAGGATACACATCATAGATGCCATGCCCTAAAATTACCTCCAGATTTATAACTTAGCTTTTGGCCATAAGATCTAGCTGAAAGATAATTGGTAGGATACTGCGAAAGCTCTTTAATAGAAACTATCTCAGCTAACGTGCACATTTTTTTTCTTTGCATCTCCCCTTCCTTTTTTTCTGGAATACAGATACATTTTGAGAGGTGTAGCAGCTACCTTTTAATCACGAATTAACAATACAAAGTTTAAAACGACGCATCAAGGGTCACAGAGTGGAGACCTAGAAGTGGCCTGGATCCTGGAAGGCATTGTGAAGGGGTCAAACCAGCCTTGAGTTGCCTATCTTTAGATTTCTACGTGTGTGAGTGAGTGAAATAATATCCTTCCTTTTGTGAGCTATATGACAGCTTTTGCCATGAAATCCAACCCAAGTAACAGAAGAATATGCTTAAGAAGAAGATGGAGAAATGTATCTATGCAAAAAAGGCAACTAATCCACTCCCTCAGTGAGGGACTTGGGAGTGGTGCTGAATTCATCCTTCTCTCCCTTTAACAATACTTTGACCATATAAGAAAAAAGACCAGCCTGATCTGGACCATTTTTTTGTGCATGACAGTAAATGTTTATAAATTATCTAATAGACATTGATTTGTCTAGAAAACCACAAAGCCAAATACTGTATATAATATAAGCCAAATTATTCATATCTGTGAGAGAAGGATAATTCAAAAATTTCTCAGAAACCCATTCAGAGAGCAGTAGAAAAGATTCTCAATTAGAAGGCCTAAATTCCTTTCTTGTTGTTGTTGTTGTTGTTGTGTACCATTGAGTTGGAACCAACACAAAGCTGACTTTCCAGTGGGTTTTCAGAGGCAGTAAATCACAAGGGAGGAGACTGCCCATCCTTATCCCGAAAATTCTATACCTCGTGTACCGAATGAGGTGATTTGCCTCATGCTCTTTTCCTCTTCCATAAAGAGGGTAATATAACCTACTGTGCTACACAAATACAAATAAATATTATTAATAACTCTGAACTTTGCCTGTCAAGCCCAGAAATTCCACTACTGGGAATATACCCTAAGGAAACTAGAGCTACCACTCAAGCAGATATATGCACATCCATGTTTATTGCTCCATTGTTCACAATAGCAAAGAGATGGAAGCAACCCAAGTGCCCATCAACAAATGAATGGATAGAGAAACTGTGGTATATTCACACAATGGAATATTACACCACACTGAAAAATGAGGAATTTATAAAATATTATACAAAATGGGTGACCCTGAAGGACAGTATGCTGAGTGAATATCTCAGTCACAAAAGGAAAAATACTGCATAATATCACTGTTGTAAAACAGAACTGACATGAGGGTTGGGGAAAACTAAGAAAAGAGGTGATAAATAATGAACACTGCACTGGAACAGATGAGGGAAGGAATTGTTTAAAGGAAATATATGATTAGGCATTATTTGCATTCCAGAATAAGAAGTGCATAGCAAAGTGGGTTGGGGTGGAGGGGAGGGAGCAAATTGTGCAAGAGTAAATGAATGGAAATCCAAGTTTTCTGTAAACTTTCATTATAATCACAATAAAAAATTATTTTATTCCATTGTGTGAATGTACCATAATTTCTCAATCTATTTGTAATGGAACACTACACAGCATGCAGGAGCAATGATTTTGTAAATTATTACCTAACTTTGGAGGGGCTGGAGAGCATTATGCTAAGTAAACTAACTCAGTCCCACCAGGACAAATATTGTACAAAACTATTATTGTAGAATGAGTATAAGGATCCAAGGCTGGAGAGAGGGGAAAGTGGAAGTAGAGGAATGAGATTGTACAGGGGGAGGGGGGGATTAATCATGAAGTTGTACAATTTAATGGGAGGGTGAAGGAAATTGGAAGAACTTGTTCTGGAAAACAATGTATTCAAATTTTGGAAATAAGCTAGTATAATAAAAAAAGAAAAAACATAATGTATATGAATGAAACATAATATAAAGGAATTATGTGAAAACCAATAATTTTTTCTTTTTTTATTGAGATTTTAATGAAAGTTTATAGAGAACTTGGATTTCCATTCATTCATTGTTGCACATTTTCCTCCTTGCCCCCTTCCCACTTTGCTTTTTTCATTTGGAAAAAAATACTCTTTCATTGTTATATAGTACCACCAAGTTCACTTTACTACACAGCTCTTATTTTGGACTCTTGTCATGCCAATAATACCTAATCATATATTGCTTTTAGACAATTTTCTCCCTCATCTGTTTCAATGGCATGTACAATATTTATCCCCTCTTTTCTTAATTTTCTCCCAACTCCTATGTCAGTCCTATTTTATAACAGTGGCATTATGCAGTATTTGTCTTTTTGTGACTATTTCCCTCAGCATAATGTCCTCCATGTTCAACTATGTTGTATAATATTTTATGAGTTCTTTGTTATTCAATGCTGCATAATATTCCATTGTGTGAATATACCACAGCTTCTCCATTCATTTGTTGATGAGCACTTAGGTTGTTCCCATCTCTTTGCTATTGTGAACAAAGCAGCAATAAACATGAGTGTGCATATATCTGCTTGGGTGGCAGTTATGGTTTCTTTGGGGTATATTGCCAGTAGTTCAATTTCTGGGTCAAATGGTTTTTTTTAATTAAATTTTATTAATTTTAATGAGCATTTACAGAGATTTGGGGTTTCCATTCATTCATTGTTGCACTATCTTCTCTACCCTCCCCCCAGTTCATTCCTCTTTTCTTTCCCCCCTTGAAAGTCTGTTTTAATTGTCCCATTGCCACAGTGCTTGTCGAAGCCAGTTCTGATTAATCTCCTTTGTTAGTGTGTCCTTTGCCATTCCCTATCACTCCTCCCTCCCTGAGAGAGACTTCACCCTAATTCATAAGGAAAAGGGGATGGCGTATTCTCTTAGCTACTTCCTGCTGAAAAGGGACACTGTAGGTCAAATGATATTTCTATTTCTAACTTTTTGAGAAAGCACCATACTGCCTTCCATAGTGGTTGTACCATTTCACTTCCATCAACAGTGAGGATTCCAGTTTCTCCACAACCTCGACAGCAATTTTTGTTTGCTGCTCTGTTGAATTTTGCTATTCCTACTGCAGTGAGATGATATCTCATAGCTGTTTTGATTTGCATCTCTCTTAGAGCTAGGGATTTTGAAAATTTCTTCGTGTGTTGGTTCGCCATTTGAATGTCTTCTTTGGTGAAGTGTCTGTTCAGATCTTGTGCCCATTTTGCAACTGGGTTGCTTATCTTGTTGTGGCAAAAACCAATTTTTTTTTAAAAAGGAACAGTTATTAGCCCATTAGAAAGATAAGATACTACAGAAACAAACTGAGAATCCAATATCATAGCTATCAACTAGATACCCCTTAAGCCCATCCAAGAACTCACATAAAAAGAACACTATTTTAAAAGAAAAAAAACCTTTATGTTGCATTTGGCTTTTCATTCGATAATGCATACATAAGTGTAATTGATTTCCTTGAACACTGAACTTTTCTTTTCTTCACACTTCTGTTTGGGAGTTTTAGCACAAAGAAGGTACATACATAAGGGAAATTGTTGAAGAAAGAATAAACACTTTATGATACCTTTCCCTTATGTATTTCTGATGGGAAGTCTCCTCCCATGTGATTTGTAATCTCTGAAAACCCACTGGAGGATCAGCCATGAGTTGGTTCCAACTCGATGGCATATAACAACAAAGAAGAGAGAAACTATCCTACAATTCTTCCCTCTATCACTTGACCCTTTTTTCATGGAAGTGCTTCGGAACATAATTTGAAGAATTTCTCTGGTGGGTTAGGCAGCTCTCATTACTGTCTGTCCTCTTCGTTACTTGTAAACCCAGCCTCTCCTCACTTCCTGTTGGTGTGGAAAGCACAGAACTGACAGCCTTTGGTCTAGAAGACTTGAAGTCCTTGTTTTGTTTGGGAAGAAGCTTCAGGGTGTATTCTCAAGACCTTGACTGTATTTTCGTAGCAACGTGCCTCAGTATGTAGGGACCCAGGTTTAGAATCAAAATGCAAAGTAGAAAACACCACTGCAGCCTCAGCCAGCTTTCAATCTCTAACAGCACACTGTATCAGAGAGCCTGGCATTTTGAGGGCTATGTCACTTCTGTATAGATTAAGGGATTAGCACATGTGTTTTCCATTAGTTCGTGATCTTTTCGTTTACAATGAAGAAGGTTGGTATCACCCTGAAACTTCCTCAGGAAATCTAAACTACAACTTAAGAAACTGGATCCCCTCACAAAAGAAGTGTGCATCCTGGTGTGTGTGTCCAGGTAGTAGCTTAGAGCTTGACTCATAGTTGTGGCTTTAAAAACACTAGCTAGATGAATTAATAATGTCATTAAATAAAGTAAGTAGAGTTTGTGAGAAAATTTGGAAAAGAAAGCAAGTTTCCAGAAAGCTAAGAAGGTAAACTTAGCTTAGACTGAGCGAGGAATGATATTGACTTTCATAGAGCCAAGCCAAAACACCCGGGACTGAAAACAATACTGGGCTCTGGAATGAGAAGCAGCACATACACAGTGAAGGGCCAAAGTCAGAATAGAGGCACCAAAGTTCTACAGTAAGAGCAGTAACAACAAAAATGTGCTGCCTACTGTTTGGCTGTGCTTCTGCACACCTCCCCACAGCTAGGTTCTGTCATACCCACTATCTGGTTCTTGAAAACGAAAACATTATCTTCAGAAGTTTAACCAATAAACCTGCCCAAGTCACACACTTGACATACTAAAGGGGAGTATATGGGAGTATAATAGTTCAAACATTATATACTATAGGTAAAAGGCAGAGGAAAGGATAGTTTGGATTACTTTGCATTTTTATTTTTATGTATTTATTTAAAATATGGAACTCTTAACGAATTTGCACTTGATCCTTGCACAGGGGCCACGCTAATCTCCGTATTGTTCCAATTTTAGTATATGTGCTGCCTAGTGAGCACTGATTTTCTTTTTTAACTGCTTATTTTTAAAAATCAAAGTAATATGTGTCATTTTTAAAAAATAAAAATTTTTAAAAACAAGGTAGTGGGGGGGAAAGGCTTATAATGAAAAAGTAAGCAGTTCCTGCCTTTAGGAGTCTCTGGTATCTGTTTCAGCTCTCATGATGTTGATGTTGTTGTTAGGTGCCATTGAGTACTACTCATAGAGACCCTATGAACAACAGACATGAACTTTGTCCTATCTTTGCCATCCTCACAATCTCTGACACACTTGAGCCCATACCTGCAGTCACTGTGTCAATCTACTTGGCGAAGAGTCTTCGCCTTCTCCATCATCCCTCTCCCTACCCAACCATGATATCCCTCTCTAGGGAATAACTTCTGGCAACAAGCCGTAAGTATGTAAAAAGCAGCTTTATCATCTTTGTCTCCAAGGAGAACTCTGGTTGCATCTTCTCCAAGACATACCAGTTTGTTCTTTTGGTAGTTCATGGGATATTCAGTACTCTTCTCCAACACCAGAGTTCAAAGGCATCATCAGTTCTTCTTCTATGATCCTTACTCATTGTCCAGCTCTCGATGAACAGCAAGTGATTGAAAAGACCATGGCCTGAATCAGGTGCACCTTAATCCTCAAACTGACATAATTGTTTCCCAACAGTTTAGAGAGGTCCCTGACTGCAGACTTTCCCAGTACAATACATCTCCTATTGCCTGACTGCTTGTAACAAGTGTGTATTGACTGTGGATCCAAAATTAAATGAATAAACATTAGTAGAAATTAATAATTTTTATTTATTTATTTTTTTAAAATTCACATTTCTAAAGAAGAAGAATCAATGTCTTTGAATTCTTGCCTTGGCAAGAAGTACTGAATTCACCATGGACTGACAAAAGAGCAAACCAATTTGTCATCAACTCTCATTACACTTCAGAACAGGCAACTCTTTTACCTATTTCTTTGACTGTATTTCTAAATAGCATGCTTATTTGCTGTAATTTCTTCATTTATGAATTTTAAAAGTCTATTGATTTGTTCTTTTATGGAAGATAAGATCTACTACCCATACTATCATTCACTCAAAGCTAGGAGACAAACAATAATGATATAGTGATACTGGCTACTGATTTCCTATAGAACCACATAGGCAGCTCTGATAGCATAGTACACAGGGAGTTGCACTGCTAACCCATTACCTTGAGTGCTAGAGGTAAGAAGCTGCACTGCCAACTCAAAGGGATGTGGTTTGAAAACACCAGCTGTTCCATGGGAGAAAAATCAGTAATCTTCTCCCATGTAATGTACATTCTCCACAAACCCACTGGAGGGCCAGCTATGAGTTGGTTTCTGCTTGATGGCACCTAACAACAATTATGTTTCTAAGCATGATGTCCTTCTCCAAGAACTGGCCTCTACTGATAACATACTGAAAGTATGTGAGATGAAGACTCTTTATCCCAAGCAAACTCTATGGAGCAATTCTAGTCTGTCACCTGGGAGGGTTCTGCATGGAAATTGAATGCATGGTAACCAACTCTAAGAGTTATGGACACTACTGTTTAACAGATATAACAGTGTTTCTGGACAGATCAATGCCAGTAGCACAATGAAAATTCTTCATTCCTCTACTTAATATATGAAAGGTAAAGAGAGTAATGTACAAAGTGTACTGCCTTCACTTAGTATCAAGACATATGTGAACACTAGAAAAGCTATCTAGAAATATTAAAGATACTTCCTTAACTTTTTTCTACTTAAAAGAGTTGATTTTCTGTAAATTGAAATAGTATCCTTTCAATTTTTTTGTATTTCCAACCCTTATGCTAACAGTGTTCTTATTCGCTCCCTTAAACTCCTCAAAACTTTACTTAACAATAGTATTTGTCCTCCATGTAGAATTTTTTAAATATTTCATTTGGGAACAGTGAATATTTTATTACTTAAAACAAAATAAAACCAAACCATTAGCTAGCTATCTTCTTCCAACTCTATTCCTGACTTTCAAACTCATTACCATTGAGTTGAAATCAACTCAAGTCACACAAAGGAAGATTGCTCATCTTTCTCCCTGGAAGCCACTGTTAGGTTTGAACCTAACCTATCTCTGGAGAGAGGTGTGGCCTTTGGTGTGGACTTGGGGTTAGTAGTGCAACTCTAGATGGACTACACCAGCAGAGCTGCCTTTTTCTCCCCCAGCACTAAGCTTTCCAGAGAACTTTCCTACCTTCCTTCCTATCTCCTTTCCTCTCTCTCAGTCTCTCATTATAAACTCTTATAATAACTATTTTCTTTTATTGACTTATTACTGTCTTCAAGAATGCCAAAAGCTTTTAGATTGATCCTTTAGTTAATTGGAATCCTTTTTCTTTAAATCTCAATGAAGGATTATTAATAATAAATTTTCTTCTACATCTATGAATTAAAAAGTATGGATTTATCAGTGCATTAAAAAGGAGTTGGACTAGTATCAATTTCTGCACCCACCTACATAAAAATCTGTATCTAAAAAGTCAACTTTACTAGGGCCAAATTTGTACTATTTTTTCAGATATGTACTGTGCCACAGATAGAATCATGTTTTAGTTGCTGAATGACTAAGCCAACCTCAAGTGTTGTTTAGTTAAAGTAGGACAAGTGAAATTGAGGACCACTCACTACAGAGTCATTCAGAGAAAAATCATTCCAAATAGAATCTGAAAGTATGTGTGTCAGGGACGTATTCTTTCTTCATACATATTCAATCTGTATGCTAAGCAAATAGTTTATGAAAACTGAACTCTATGAACAAGAGGGCATCAGCACTGGAAGAAGACTCATCAACAGATGACACAAACTTGCTTCCGGAAAGTTAGAAGGACTTGAAATGCTTGTTGCAGAAGAGCAAAGATTACAGACTTCAATATGGATTCATCTCAACATCAAGAAAATGATGGTCCTCACCACTGAACCAATAGACAACATCATAACAGATGGAGAAAAGATTGAAGTTGTTGATGAGTTTGTCTTGCTTGAATCGACAATCAGCATACTTGGTTTTAACAGTCAGGAAATTGGGGGACATATAGCATTGGGCAAGTCTGTTATCAGCGATCTCTTTAACATACTCAAAATTAATGAAGTCAGTTTTAATACTAAGATGTACCTGATTCAGGCCATGGTTTTTAAGCCATTTACTATATATCTGAGAGTTGGACAATGAATAGGATAACAAAGGATCGATGCCTTCTAGTTATACTGTTGGAGAAAAGTGCTGAAAATCCCATGGACTGACAAAAGAGCAAATAGAAATGTCTTGGGAAAAGTGCAACGAGAGTGCTCCTTAGAGCCAAAGAGGGTGAAGCTTCATCTTCTATACTTGGAACATATTGCTAGGAGAGGTTGTCCTTTGGAAAGGGACATCATTCTTGGAAAGATGGAGGGTCAGTGAAAGAGAGGAAACCCCTCAACAAGCTGGACTGGCACAGTTACTGCAGCAGTGGGCTCAGTATGTCAGATGAGGACAATGGCATAGGAAAGGATAGGATTCAAGTCTGTTGTTCATGGGGTTGCTATGATTCATACTCATATGTTGAGTATACCATGGATATTGGGGTACCACAAAAAATTTCTATGCACACCATGTTTATTGCTGTATTGTTTGCATTAGTAAAGAGATAGAAGCAACCTAAGTGCTCATTAACAAATGAATGGATAGAGAAACTGTGGTATATTCACGCAATGGAATACTATGCAGCACTGAAAAACAAGGAACTCATAAAATGTTATACAAAATGGGTGACCCTTGAGGATGTTATGCTGAATGAAATATCTCAGTCACAAAAGGACAAATACTGCTTAATGCCACTGTTATAAAACAGGACTGACGTAGGGTTTGGGGGGAACGAAGGAAAGTGGTGATAAATAATAAGCACTGTATTGAAACATACAAAGAACTGTTTAAAAGGAATTTATGATTAGGTATTATTTGTATGACAACAATCCAAAATAAGAGGTGCATAGCAAAGTGGACTGGGGACTGGGGGAGGGAGGAAATTGTGCAACAACGAAAGAATCTTTTTAAAGAGAATAGCAAATTGGGAGGAAATCCAAGTTTTCTGTAAACTTTCATTAAAGTATTAATAAGAAAGAAAAATTATCTTGTGGTAGCAGATTACCCTAAAACAAACAAATAAGAGGCCTTGTTGATATTAGACTGATAAGAACTAATATAACCCGTGAAGACATAGTGTAACTATGTCATAGCATTTCTAAAGCTATAACTTTCATGAAAGTAGACTGCCAAATCTTTTCCTGTCCATCAATTTTTGGTTAGAAGTGGACTACTTAACCACTATACCAGCAGGGCTCCCTCAGTTTCCCCTAAACAAACCCAACTCCATTGGGTCTCCAAGGCTATAAATTTTAATAGGAGATTGTTTTCTCTTCCTCTCATAGAGCAGCTGGTGGATTGGATCTGTCTACCTTTCAGATTAATCTGCTACAATTAACCTGCTACAACACTCCCTCAGATTAACCTGCCCACTGCTGTGTTAGTTGGTTCCAATTCATAGGGACCCTCCGCTGGGTTTTTAAGGCTGTAAATCTTTACAGGAAGAGAATGCTTATTTTCTCCTTGTGGAAAGCAGCTTGTGGATTTGAACCTTTCTGTCCACAGCCTGACACGTTACTGACTATGGTGTTCCTAAAATCATTCCTTTCTAGGATTAATTTGTTTGCTTTAGAACCTTGAGCAATATAATTTTTATAAAAAATAAAGCTCATTTTCAAATCTTACTTAACTTTAAAATGTATGCTGTTGTCATCAAGTCAGAACCATCTCATAGATGACCCTCCAGTGATTCAGAGACAATTCACATGGGAGGAGACTGTCCATATTTTTCCTGCAGAGCAGCCAGGGGATTCGAACCATCTGCTTTTGTGTAGGCAGCACAACTCCCTATCCAGTAGACCACCATTAATGTTGTTGTTATGTGCTATTGAGTTGGCTGCAACTCAAAGCATCATCTCTGAAACCTGCCCTGTGCTGAGCCAGTCTCACTAATTCCAACACACCAACCCCTATTGCTTCAGTTACTGTATCAATCCATCCCATCCGGGGTCTTCCTCTTCTGCTCTGTCCCTCCACCCTTCTGAGCATTATGTGCTCTTCCAAGGACCAGTCTCTCCAGGTCACATGCCCAAAGTATGTGAGATGGAGCTTCAAAATCCTAGCTTCCAAGGAGACATTTGGTTTCACCCTCTCCTGTTGATCTTGTTGATTGGCATCAAGTCAAGCACGACTCATACTGATCCTATGAACAAAAGGCCTGAAGCCTTTTGTTTAGTGCCATTGAGTCAAGTACAACTCATAGTGACCCTATGAACAAATGATCTGAAGCCAGCGTCCTGCATCATTCTCAAACTTCCTGACACACAGAGCCCATTGCAGCAGTCATCTTGTCAATCCTCCTGGTTGAGGGTCTTTTTCTCCTTCACCAACTCTTCATCCTTCCCAACATCATGTCCCTTTCCAAGAAATAGCACCTCCTAGTAATATGTCCAAAGTATGTTAGGCGAAGGCTCATCATACTTGCCTCTAAAAAAAAGATCACTCTGGCTTCACCCTCTCCAAGACATATCTATTTGTTTTTCTGAATGTCCATGGTCGTCAGTGCTCTTTCCCAACACCACAGCTCAAAGGCATCAATTCTTTTTCTGTCATCCTTATTCATAATCCAGGTCTCAGATGCATAGGTAGTAATTGCAAAGACCATGGCCTGAATCAGATGCAACTTAGTCCTCAAACTAACATCACTACTCCTCAGTAATTTGGAAAATCCCTAACTGCAGATTTTCCCATTGCAATGTATCTCCTTGTTTTCTGACTGCTCATACAAAGGGTGTTAATTGTGGATCCAAGTAAGATGAAGCTGTTGACAGTTTCAATCTTCTCTTCATCCATCCTGACACTCCTTATTGGTCCAGTGGTAAGAATCTTTGTTTTCTTGATATTGAGATGCAATCCATACAGAAGGCTGCATTCCTTGATCTTCTGCAACAAGTGCTTCAAATCCTCCTCACTTAGAGACCAAGCAAGATTGAGTCATCTGCATAATGCAGGTTACTGGTGAGTCTCCCTCCAATCCTGATGTCACAGTTTCCTTCATAGAGTCCAGCTTCTTGGATAATTTGCTCGGCATATAGATTAAACATGTATGAAGATAGAATACATCCCTGACACACTCCCTTCCCAATTCCAAACCATGCAGTACACCCTTGCTCTGTTCACACAACAGCCTCCTGGTCCAGGTATAGGTTCCTCACGAGCAGAGCTAGTGCTCTGGGATTCCCATTCTTCTCATTGTCAGCCACAACTTGTCATGTTCCACACAGTCAAATGCCTTTGCATAGTCAATAATGCACAAATAGACATTCTTCTTGTATTCCTTACTTTCAGCCAGGATCCATCTGACATCAGCAATGATATTCCAGAAGCTTTTCTAAAACTATCATCATTTATCAAAATTCATAGAGTTTCAGAGGTATGTTGTTTAGGAGGAAGTGGATACCACTCCTGATTCCATCTCCTAGACAGACCTATTTGTATTCTTGGTGGTCCGTGGTACGTTCATGACCTTCCTCCAGCACCAGAGCTTAAAGGCATTGATTCTTCTTCTGTCATCCTTACTCATTATCCAGCTCTCTAATGCACAGCAAGTAAGTGCAAAATCCATGGCCTGGATTAGGTGCACCTTAGTTTCTGGTCTGACATCATTGCTATTCAGTACTCTGGAGTGGTCCCTGGCAGCAGATTTTTCTGAACGCAGTTTGTCTTTTGATTTCCTGACTGCTGGTGCTAAGAGTGTTGATTGTGGAGCTAAGTAAGCTTTCATTGTTAATAGTCTCAATCTCTACTAGTGATGAGAACCTTTGTCTTCTTGATGTTGAGTGAGCTTCAATCCATATTGAAAATTATAGTCCTTGACCTTCTGCAGCAAGCACCTTCAAGTCCTCTTCAGTTTCAGCAAGCAAGTTTGTGTCATCTGCATAATGTAGGTTGTTGATGAGTCTTCCTCTAATCCTGATGACACATTCCTCCTCATAAAGCCCTGCTTCCTGAATGATCTATTCTGCATATAAATTGAAAAGGTACAGAAACAGGATGCATCCTTGATGCACTCCTTTCCTCATTTTGGACCATGCAGTGTTTCCCTGATCTGTTTGGAAGACTGCTTCCTGGTCTAAGTATAGGTTTTGTACAAGCACAATCAAGTGTCCCAGGATTCCCATTTTCTTCAGGGTTAGCCACAATTTGTTGTGGTCCACAAAAATGTCTTTGTATAGTCAATGAAATACAGATAGACATTCCTCTGATATTCTTTGCTTTCTGCCAGGATCTATCTGACATAATGTCTCTAGTGCCATGACTCCTTCTAAACACAGCTTGTATTTCTGGCAGTTTTCTGCCAATGTACTGTTCTAGACATTTCTAGGTAATCTTCAGCAAGAGTTTGCCAGTGTTTGATATTAGTGATATTGTTCATAATCTCCACACTCTCTCAGATCTCTTTTTGGAATAAGAGTAAATATAGATCTCTTCCAGTCAGTTGGCCAGGCTGTTGTCCTGCAGATTTCTTGGCACAACTTGATGAGCACATCCAGGGCAGCATCTGTTTGCCGAAATATGTCAATTGGTATTTCAGCAATTCCTGGGGCTTTATTTTTTGCCAAGTCTTTCCGAACAGCCTGAACTTCCTCCTTCATCACCATTTCCTCTTGATGATATGTCGTTTCTTGAAATTCTTCTGTGTCAGCCAATTCTTTTTGGTACTATGACTCTGTCTACTCCTTTCGTCTTCTTTTAATGTTTCCGGAATTATTCAATATTCTGCTCATGGCATCCTTAAGCATTGCAACTCGTGGCTTGAATTCATTCTTTAGTTCCTTTAGCTTAAGAAATGCCAAGTGAGTTCAGCCTTTTTTATTTTCTGACTCCAGTTCCTTGCACATATCGTTATAATAACTTGCCTTGTCTTCCTGAGGTGCCCTTTGAAATTTTCTGTTCAGTTCCTTAACTTCTTGATTTCTTTCCTTTGCTTAGCTTCTTAGTGCTCTAGTACAATATTCACAATCTTTTCTGACATCCATTTCTGCCCTTTTTTCTCCTTTCTTCTTTGTAATGAGTTTCTGCGTTCTTCATGGAAGATTTCCTTGATATCTTCCCATAGCTCATTTGGTCTTTTTATTTTTGTTCAAGGCCTCAAACCTGTTCCTGAGTTGATTTTTCAATTCTGAGGGGATAGATTCAAGTTCAAATTTTTATTTCTGTGGATATGATTTGACCCCCTTTAGCTTTGAACTTGCATATGAGTAGTTGACGGTCTGTTCTACAATCAGGACCTGGCTTAGTTTTTCCAGTGATTCTTTCCACAGAGTTAATCTATCTGATTCCTGTGCATACCATCAGGTGAAATCCATATGGTGCGAGGCATCACAGAAGTGACTGGTGGACTAAGCTATCATATCAAGGGGTGACTGGGGAAGGGAGGGCTGGACCGGGTAGATGGGAGTGAAAGGAATGGTGATGTAGCAAGTAAATGGAAAAGACAAGACACACATGCTTGGGTGGGGAGGACAGTGAATGTATTGGTTATTTCTGTAAGGAAAGTGTCTTTCATCTGCTTGATAAAATGTTTGTCTGTCAGATACTGTTCTAAAACTAAGTATACAAATTAAGATAGACTAGGAAGAAGGATTGGCATATCCACTTCTGAAATATAACAGGCCTTCAAAACCCCTATGTACAACAAAGCACACTTAGAGTAGACTAACAGATATGGCAACTGAGGTTGAGCCCTCAAATTTGGAAACACAAAGGTGTCAGAACAGTGGTAAATAGAAACTAATGATTGGAATGTGAAATGTGAGAAGCATGAATTTAGGACTCTGGACATTGTTAAGAAAGAAATGGAATGCATAAACATTGACATACTAGGTGAAATGAGATGAATTGGAGTGGGACATTTTGAATCAGATGATCATACTGGAGATGAAAAGGTCAAAAAAGCAGGGTCACTTTCATAGTTAAAAAGGTCATATCTATGTTCATCTTTAAACAAAATATTGTGCGTGACAGGATAATATCCATATGCATACAAGGAAGACCTGTTAATACCACTATTAGTCAAACTTATGCACCAACACATCTTTTTTCGGAATGGCAATAAATATGGATCTCTTCCAGTCAGTTGGCCAATTCCAGATTTCTTGGCACAACCTGATGAACACGGCCAGAGCAACATCTGTTGTTGAAATATGTCAATTGGTATTCTATCAGTTCCTGGGGCTTTATTTTTTACCAAGTCCTTCAGAGCAGCCTGAACTTCCTTCTTCATCACCATTACCTCTTGATCATATGTTATTTCTACAAAATGTTACTTAATATCTCTAACATGCTTTGTGCACTTTAAACATCTGGGAAAACTAGATGTTTCAAATAAGGACTTAAGTTTGTCCACTACATACACAATATTGTTTGAATAAACTACACACATACAACAAGTCTTCTAAATAAGAACATTCTGGTCTGAAACCGTTTATTTCTTCTAACTGCTCTTCACAAATCAGTGTATGTGGATAGGCACCATGTGTGGTCTTTAATGTGGCTCACTAGCCTGTACAAGACCTGGCCCTCTGAGCCCCTCTGCCCATCACAAACTGCCTGCCCCGAGTGACCACTACACTCAATCCCCAGCCCCCAGCCAGCATCCCTGAGGATCTCTGTCCTGGGTCAGAATGGGGAAGGCCGCTTGAGTCAGTTTACTCACCTTTCCTCCTGTAGTACAATTGTCATTCAGCCCTTAGGATGTATCAGCCGTGATGGCAAAGGAGGTTCCAGGTGCACTTATTGTTGTTGTTGATTTTCACTGAGCCAAGCATGACTTATAGTGACCCTATGAACAAAAGACCTGAAGCCTTTCTAAAAGTATCATCATTTATCAACGTTCATAGAGTTTCCAGAGGCATGTTGTTTGGGAAATGGATGCTACTCCTGCTTCCAATAGGTGCATTTAAGAGGGGGGGACCCACACCAAACACCAGAACCAAAGAGAAGAAAAGAGATGATTTCTACCAACTATTGCAGTCAAAAATTGATCAAACATGTAACCAAGATGTGTTAATAATTATGAGTGCTTGGACTGCAAAAGTTAGGAACCAGATGGAAGAATCTGTAGTCAGAAAATATGGACTTGGTGACAGAAATGAAGTTGGAGAGAGAATGACAGAATTCTGTGCAATCAATGATTTGTTCATAGCAAATACTTTTTTATAAGACCGCCATAGCTCCCTTTTAAAAAGTATATTGATGTTATGTGCTATTGAGCAAAATATGACTCATAGAAACCCAATGAACAATATCTCTGATCCTTTCCCTATCCTGAGCCAATCTCACTGTCTCTGACACACTTACATTGCCTCAATTACTGTGTAAATCCATCTCATCCAAGGTCTTCCTCTCCTGTACTATCCCTCTACCCTTCCAAGCATGGTGTCCTTCTTCAAGGATTGGTCCCTCCTGGCAACATGCTCAAAGTATGTGAGATGGAACTTCAAAATCCTTGCCTCCAAGAAAAAATTTGGCTTCATTCTCTCCATGACAGACCTATTTTTTCTTTTGGCAATCCATTCAATACTCTTATCCAGCACCATAACACAAAGGTATCAATTCTCATTGTCCAGCCCTCTTACGCATAGCAAGACATTGCAAAGACATGGTCTGGATCAAGTGCACCTTAGTCTCCAGACGAACACTGATGCTCTTCAGCACTCTGGAGTGCTACAGTAGATTTCCTAATACAATTTATTTTTTTTATTTCCTGACTGTTAGTGCCAAGAGTGTTGATTGTGGACCAAGCTAGATGAAATTGTTAACAATCTCAAATAGCCTGATATGATCTTTGGCTTTGACTCAGAACCAGACAAAGTTTCATTCAGTTATTCATAAAACCACCAAGAGTTAGATGTGTTCATCATTGTAAACATCATCTAACAACAACCAAAATAAAGCTGTCCTGGGGAAAGTATATAAGCTTATAATGTAAATGCCTGCTTTACATCAAGCCAGTAGGTGCTTTGAAATACAACACGTTCTATAAATTATATTATCCTCTTTGATTTAAACAGAATTATTGTTGTTGTTGAGTATCATTGAGTTGGAATTGACCCATAGCTGACCCTTCAAAGGGTTTTAGAGGCAGTAAATTACACGGGAAAAGATTGTCCGTCTTTCTCTCACTCAGCAGCTGGTGGATTTGAACTGTGTGCCTTTAACAGGATGAGTACCGTAAAGATATATGATTCTTAAAAATCTTCAGTAGAATAGAAGAAATATTGCATGTTTTACAGATTGTTAAAAACTGAAGTTACTTTAAATTACTTTTGTTCTCATTTTCAAAGGATGCACATTCATTGTAAAAATTAACACAATACAGTACAGAAAGCATAATGTAACAGATTGTGTTTTCTAAAGAATAATGTACCATTATCCTTTTCTATATTCTCTACTAATTATGTGACGTTGTCATTTCTTTATCAAAAGAAAATAATGCTACATTACCCTCTCTTATTATCTACAGTCCTAGATCATAAGAGATAGTACATACAAAGCACAAATACGTGAGTGTAGGCACATATTTGCATTGAAGACACAAATATGGATACTCCTTCCACATAACCAAAGACCTTCCACTCTTGGTTTTCTTGGTTTGAAGATGTAAGTCCACCATCACATGGGATAGTTCACAAAAATCATGGTCTATATATCCTAGTGAAGTAAGTAGTGACTGTTGTCTAAAATGCTTTTGAATGACCAATCTAAGATGCAGATATGGCTTTCTATTCACCAGGAGCAAAATAATAAGGAATGAGAGGAAAAAAATAAACCTAAACAAATAAAACTCAAAGTCCTGGGGGAGGGTTTGTAAAACAATGAAAGAATCTTTTCTTTTACTTTTCCAAGAGGGTAGTGTTCTGGGGTGGGGGGAGCCTTGGGAGGGGACAAACCTACAACAATGAATGAATGGAAATCCAAAGCCTTTGTAAATTTTCACTGCAATTAACAACAAATTTAAATTTAAAAAAATTAAGTTAGAGTAAGGATGGCAATGGATTTATAACTTCTCAAGCTAATAACACTATA
>NW_006399907.1:2309659-2313675 GCF_000299155.1 Elephantulus edwardii | reverse complement strand
CCTCAAAGTCATTGCTATTGAGTCAGAAGTGATTCGTAGCTAACCTTCCAGCAGGTTTGCATGAAAGGAGAATGTCCAATTCTCTCCCATGAAGTCACCTGTGGATTCACACTGCTGCAGAGGTGCCGCCTATAGATTAGCTGTGCACCTCCTCATTGACTAGCAGAGCTCCAGGAAGGTCATCAAAAGAGCAGAGGAAAAACCCAAGTCTCCACAAGCCACCATCACATCGAATCTTAGACTAAAAGAACCAAATGGTGCCTGGCTATGCCACAAACTATTCTACCTGCAGTTACAATGGTTGGTCCTGGTTAGAAGGGGAGACACATAAGTACCAGAAATGAAATTTTTATTTACCAAAAAAAAAAGAGCAAGCCAGACAAACTGCAACAGTAGAGAGCAGAGAACTCTGAAGCAATTGCCCCGAGATGTTCTCTAAACCAGGAACTGGGTCTGTCTCCTGTGGTAGCCCACCCTTCCGTGAGTTAACAGAATGGCACATAAAGTAAAGGGTATTGCTCACAAGGTCAGTACTCCAATTAAAAGCCATAAATAGGAGACAAAAAAATCAACAACTAATCAAAATACAAAGCTGAGAAGACAGTGGGGCAGGGAAACTAGAACAATGGAAAGAGAATAAACTGAACAACAACAGAATGTCGACAAATTGCGGTAAGTGCAGCTAATGTCACTGGACAATTTTGATGAAAACTGTCAAACAGAAATCTATGTGCTGCATAAACTTGCATTTAAAATCAATCCAGAAGTGAGAGGAGGCAAGGCAACGCACATCAGCCTGGTTATCTCTCTCTCAGACATACACCTTTCAAAGCCCGAGATGCTATACAAGAAGTCTGAGTATCTTGAGGTTGCTATGCTAGAGAGACTATGTGGAAAGATCACACAGGGATAGATATTTATCTCCTAAGTCTCAGATATTCAGGTCTTTCCAGTTCACCAGAAGTGTGAATGGAGAAACCTTCAACATGGTCCCAAACCCAGTCACTACATGAGAAGCCTTGAGTTAGAAACAAGTCAGCCAAGCAGCTCCAAAATTCCTGACCCACAAAAACCGGGGGAGAAACAATTAATGAATATTGTTGCTTTTAGCCTCCAATATTTATGATGACACCTTATATAACATTAGGTAAATAGAACACCCCTTCATTCCTCACTCTAGATACAACACTGTTACTAGGTGGGGAGTATATCCTTACAGACCTTAATGCTGAATCAGGCATAACACATACCACAGACAGATTGCAGAGATGTTTGGTTTCAGACTACTGAGTATCACAAGCCAAGCAAAGGGGATTTTGTGCTCCTGGTGCATATGAAAGTTATGTCTACCTTATACTGCAGTCTACTAAGTCTGTAATATCATCACTAAATAATTTGAAGTATTGTGAGCATTACCAAAGTGAGACATAAAGTGACCACATGGTGTTGGGAAAATGACGCAGATAGACATACTCTATACAAGGTTGCCTTATACTTGCAATTTGTAAAAAAACTCATTATCTTCAAAGTGCAATAAAGTGAAGTGCAATGAAATGAGCTAAGCCTTTTGAAACATTTGAAACAAAATACAAATGTGTTCATATTATGTATCACATAATCTCCCCCCACATATATTATGACTATCTTTGAATAGATCAGCCTCATCCTTTCATACTAAATAATGCTTCATTTTGTAGTGTGGCTGTTACATACGATTGAGTCAGAACCCATTCATAGCTGAGCCTCCAGCAGATTTTAAGAGGCTATAAATTGAATAGAGAGATTGTCCATCTTCCTCCCATAGAGCAACTAGCAGGTTGGAACTATCTGACAGCACTGGCCTTTACTCACTGGGCCACCAGTGCTCCCCACACCATTATATACAGGTATCAATTTAGTTTCTAGTCATTTACAGGTATACACATTGGGAAGGCTTTACTATAACTACTTATAATTTATATAAAATGAATATCCATACTTTCATAGTAACATTATATCACACTTTTTTATAAATTACTTATACTTTGTACTCCTTGTTGTTGTTATGTGCCGTCGAGTCATGTACTCCTTAGGCTATTAAATATTCTCTGAAATATAAGTTTTACTGCTGGAATAACATGTCATCTGCATAAACCATAATTTATTTCAATAAGCCTACTGTTAAATATTCATGTTGTTCTCAATTTAAAAAGTACTGCAATTGACATCAACACATATTCATTTGTGTATACTTGTCCAGTTATTTTTAGGATAAATGTCTAAAATTACAAATGCTGAGAATTTTATACAAATTGCAAATGACACCCAAGAAAGTTTGTTTCTATTAATGCTCCCATCACCAGGAAATGAGAATGTAGATTTCCATATTTATTCCTTCTGATAATTTGAAAACATAGAATTTTTGCCAATTTCAGTGTTAAAATTACTTCACCTTTATTTTTATTGATAGTTGAGTGCTTCTTCTGCTAACAGAAAGACTGACGGCTTGACTGCCCCCCCGCCCCCCAGCAATGCCGTGGAGAAAGGTCTGGCACATGATTGTTGCCTAGCAGACCCTATGGGGCAGCTGTGCCTCTATAACACACAGAGTCCCCCTGAGTCAGAATCAACACAATAGCTTCGAGTTTTGTTCTCATTTTTCTGCTTAGGTAGCCCAATGCAGGCAGAGGTTGCACATCATTGGCAGTTCAAATCCACCAGCAAGTCAGAGGGAGAAAAACAGGAAGTCTTCTCCCATTGAAAATTACATCCTCAGAAATGGGTAGCATCACTAAGAGTCAGAGCAGACCTGGCCAGCAATGTGTGAGTGCGTGTGCATTCTCAGCTGGATATTTGTTCCTGGAGAGATAAACTACTAGATTTAATTACCGATTAAACATGATCCTGTTTTCTCATTGCATCTAGATGCAGCCTCATGATTCTTCTCAATACAACCTCAGAGAGCCTCTATCAATAACTTTAGATAAAACTTGCTTGCTAAAAAAAAAATTTAAAAATGAAACAAAAAAAAACTTGCTTGCTTTGCATTATTGGAAGCAAGTATTTGCAACTAGATTGTATTTCCAATAAAACTGGAAAATCTTTACTGCCTAGCGCTTTACAGAAAGTTTGCCAACTTCTGTTCATATTTAGTAAGCAACACAGTTGATTCCCTGAACTTAATTCATTAATTCTTTCTCTATCTTGCCTTTCTTCTTAAAAAGTCAGCAAGCATAAAAATTCTAGTTTTGAAAAATACTGTACTGATTGCTGTCAAGTTGGAACCAAATCATAGCTGACTCTCCAGTTTTCAGAGGCTATAAATCACACAAGAAGAGACTGCTCATCTTTATCCTATTTGAAAACAGTCATTAAGAAACAGAATCTCAGTTTTGTGTCAAGTGTTAGGTTAAGGGCCCTCTAATATGATAATCAAAGGCATTTGACTGTGTGGATCACAACAAATTGTGGCTGACTCTGAGAAGAATGGGAAACCCATAACACTTGATCATGCTTATGCAAAACCTATACTTGGACCAGGAGGCAGGGATCAGAACAGAGCAAGGAAACACTGCATGGTACAAAATTGGAAAGGGTTTACACCAGAAATGTGCCCTATCTCCATATCTTTTCAGTCTATATGCAGAACAGATTATCTGGGAGGCTGCGCTCTATGAAGAGAAATGTGGCATCAGGATTAGAAGAAGACAGATGACACAACCTTGCTTGCTGAAACTGAGAAGGACCTGAAGTACTTGATGCAGAAGGTCAAGAACTGCAGCCTTCAATATGGACTGATGCTCAATATCAAGAAAACAAAGATTCTCACCAGTGGGCTGATTGGCAGCATGGTGATGGATGGTGAAGATATTGAGATTATAAACAGTTTTAGTTTGCTTGCCTCCACAATCAACACTATTGGCTCCACTAGCCAGGAAATTAAAAGATGTATTGCATTGGGACAATCTGTTGTCAGAGATCTCCTCAAAGTACTGAAGAGCAATGATGTCAGTCTGGAGACTAAAGTGCTCCTGATA
>NW_006399907.1:2284244-2306864 GCF_000299155.1 Elephantulus edwardii | reverse complement strand
AGCCTGTCTGTAGGAAAAGCATTCACTAATCAAAACAGCACTACCTGGACTTTTGTTAGAAAGTTATCAAAGTTTCACAAGCTGTCATTTTAAATATAGAACTCATTTTTCTACAATTGGTTCAGCTCAATGTATTCCACACCAGCTGAAATTAGTCTCTCCTCTTTAGCCCTTCCAAAATATTTTATTTTATCTTACAGCATCTATTTCAATTGACCTGATAGTAATTTTTGTTACAATGTACTTCCAAAGTAGTGGCCTAAAGGGCAAGGAGTTGTGGCGCTAGACTAAAAGTGGATGCTCCTGTGCAATTCACAGCTTCTGAAACCCACCAGCAGGTCAGCTGTGAGAAGGCCCCAAGGTGACAGCAAGGAGTTGCTATTTGGGTGCTTTCACCTCCCAAAACTAGGATTATAAATGCCCTCTGTTAAGGAATTCTTTTTCTCAAGTTTGCATCCTCGTAGTCTTCTCAAAGCAAGCATTGATAAATGGTAATATGAAGGCACGTCATTCATGTAAATATAAGGAAAGGTTATAATAACATCGATCCTATGAAACTGGGGCAACACTTCAGCAGAGGTTCTCCATACTGGGCTTCCCACTTCTATATTTTCAATACTGACTGTTGAGCTTACGTCTCTACTTAATTTACTCATAAGCGTACAGGAGGAAGTCATCTCAAGAACGTCTAGAATACAATAGCACATTATTATTTTAAAAACAAAAGAAAAAATATCTCTTGAAAAATAAAGTGTCTTGTTGGGTGCCAAGTCATTTTCTCAGGAAATTAGCATTCTTGGAGCTGCCAAATTCTTTTCGACTTTATTTCCTTAACTACTGACTGTAAAACTTTAACAGGTAATGGAATTTTTTAGCACATCAAGTTTGAAATGATGCCACAGGCCTACATGAAGTAACGTATTTATAATCTGGGCCCAGTGGAATCTCACTTGGGAAACAGAACGTTCCTTGGCTTCTTTATTTACCTTTAATCAGGTAGTGCTCATGCAGCCAGAGTGCTCCTGAGAGGCAAGAATGGTGAACCTTCATCTTATATACCTGGGGCACGTTGTTAGGAGGGGTCACTTCCTAGAGGGGGACAACATGCTTGGAAAGGTTGAGGGTTAGCAAAAACAGGAAGATCTTCAATGAGATGGAGTGACGCAGTGATAGTAGCAGTGAGCTCAAGCATGTCTGAGATGATAAGGAAGGCACAAGGTAGGAGAGGTCCAAATCCATTGTTCATAGTGTTGCTATGAGTCAACTCCTCAGCACCTAACATCAACAACAACAATAACAACAACATGTTGCAAGTGGTAAGAACAAAGCTTGAATTAGCCCAAAGAAAAGGAGATGGAGAGGTAGGGCTTGCTGGTTCACAAAACAAGGGGGTGAGATGATTCACCAAATGATGGGAAATCTGGGATGCAGCTGATTCTTGGGAACAATGGGCACCAGGGGCTGGATGGCTGCCAGGATTCTTCCTTTCTGCATTTCAAGTTGGCTTCTCATGAGGTACTTTCATTCTCTCAATCAGGAAGGAAATCTAACAATATACATTCTTTTAAAAAATAAAAAGTAACAAAGCACAACTTACACTGCAGTCTCAGAAAAGCTACAGTCTCTTTAGATTTTAATTTAAAACACCCACCTAACCCCACTCCAACCCTGGGGACAGGAGAAACTTGGGCCTAGGCTGGACTAATACCTAACAGAAGATGCATCAAATAAAAAGTAAAAAAAAAAAAAAAAAGTCTACGATACTGATGTAAAATTCTTTTAAAATGAATTGCAAGAAATAAAAAAAAAGCAAAGAAAGAAAAATGACAGCTTCAGACATAGGCCTGAGAGATGGGGAGAGTAGAGGGGAGAAAAATTTTAAAAGGGAGACGGAAATTAATTATGTTGACCATCTCCGAGATGCTGTGTGCTCTTTTGGAAGGCACAGGCTTTCTACTTAAAAATTCCTGGACTTCTAGAAAGACAACAAAGTGAGCTCATGAAGAGGTATACACTGGACACTTTGCTTTAGGGGACAATTTTCATCAAAATAGCACAGAGGTCCTTTACCTAAACATGGAGAGAGAAGAAATGCTTTCATGCATTGGAAGTACAATGAGAACAGATTCCTCACAGGAAGGCATCAAGAAGAAAGGAAGCCCCTCAAAAGTTGTCTCTCTTGGTCAATACTGTGTGAGGTTTAGTCTGCCTTTCTACACAAAAGGCCATAACTTGGGTGTATTGTGTGGTTTCGCTAAGCTCTGGTCCAGGAGTGCTACCAGTTCTCTGTGTTACTCTCTAGACAGATCCAGTCCCCCATCCCGCCTTCTAGCACCATGCTAAGACTCTTGACTAACTGTTAGATTCTACCTCTAATTATGTCTCAAGCAGTCATTTTGATGCAGGGCTCACTGCACAGGCAGTTATAACAGCCCTGTATTGTCTGGAAGGAGGCAGTGCAGGCAGACTGATTGAGCTGTGAAAGCAAGGACTTCCAACATCAGTAAAATGAAGTCTTGATGGCAACTTGAACTTTGTGTTAGAAGACAATAAAAGGGATGACAATGGCTGGTTTCAAAACACACTATTAACACTGCTGTGAAGCCAATCTCAATTCAAAGCAGTCTTAAAGACAAAGGGAAACTGCCTACAGGGTTCTTAAAGCACAGTCCTTACAGAAGTGGACTGCTCTATCTTTCTTCCACAAAATACAGTGTTTCATTCTGTCGTGTAGAGTAAGGGCCTTTATAAGTCAGAACTAACATCTAACAACAACATCCTTGAAATAAGTAATGTATGAATTTTGTTGTTGTTAGGTACCCTCAAGTTGAATACAATTCTCAGCAATCCTATGAACAATAGATCTAAACTCTGTCTTGTTCTGTGCCATTCTCAATCTTTAACATGCTTAAACCATTGATGCAGTTACCGTGTCAATCCATCTAGTTTAGGGTCTTCCTCTCTTTTGCAGACCCTCTGCTTTTTCCAGCATGATATTCCTCTCCAAAGAGTAACCTCTCCTAGCACTTTGGCTGTACTTTCTCCAAGACATATATGTTTAATCTTTTGGCAGCCACAAGATATGTAGTACTCTTCTCCAACACCACATTTCAAAGGCATCAGTCTTTCTTCTATCATCCTTATTCACTGTCCAGCATAGCAAGTCATTTAAAAGGACTATGGCCTGAATCAGGCACACCGTATTCCTCAAACTGACATTATTGCTCCCAATAATTTGGAGAGGTTCCTGACTGCAGAACTTTCCCTGACATACAATATATCTCTTGGTCTCCTTACTGCTGGACTGAGTGTATTGATTATGAATTTAAGTAAGATGAAGTTGCTGACAATTTCAATCTTTTCTCTATCTATTATGATGTTGCCTATTGGTCCAGTGATGAGAATTATTTTCCTTAAAGTTGAGATGCAATCTATATTGAAGGCTGTATTCTTTGAACTTCTTCTGCATCAAGCACTTCAAGTTCTCACTTTCAGCAAATAAGGTTGTACCGTCTGTAACATATGTTACTGGTGAATCTTCCTTTGATCCTGATGCCACATTTTTCTTCATACAATCCAGCTTCTGGAATAATTTGCTCAGCACACTGATTGAATAGGTATGGATAGAGAGTATAACACTAATGCACACTTGTCTTCATTTTGAACCATGTTCCCTTGATCTGTTTACATAACAGCTTAGTTCTTGTCTAGTTTCTCATGAGCACCATAAAGTATTCTGGGATTCCCATTTTTCTCAATATTAGACATAATTTGTTATGACCCACATCATCAAATGTCTTTGAATAGTCAATAAAGCACTTATAGACATTCTTCCATATGGCTGGATTTAGGACACTGATTTTACACGGCTATATTCAAACTTGTAGAATGGTCGCCCTTAGAAGTAAAGCACTGCTCCATTGCCCCCAAGAAAGGAATAATAAGTCCATTAGGGCTGGATGTCCAAAAGAAAGGCAATGGCATAACGAAGCAAGAATAGAGGGAAAGAAAATGATGGAAATCTAGATCTGTGCGATTATCAAAAGCCAGAGGTGCTTCCTGCATTCACCTGGCAGGTCCTGGGTCTGTCATCAGGGGACAGGCCTCAAGAGCGGACATAAAGCCAGCACTGAAAGATATCTCTGACACTGTGGTCTAAGGGAAAATGCCTGGCCAGTCTACCACTGTGCTGTTACAGCTCCATTTATTTTTGTGCTTTAATGGAGCCACCAATGGCATTTCTCTCACCACAGTCAATCAGAGTCTTGTTTTCCAAGAACTGCTGCAAGGCTGCATCAATTTCACCTTCTCCCCTTAGTTCCTGGACTCTGTCTGAGACACTTTGCCCCAACTCCCCTGACTGCCTGACTGCTGTGTGCATTAGTGTCTTGGATGGATTCCTGACTCTGACACAAGCTAAAGGCCCAGGGTTGCAGGGGGCAGTGGAAGGGAGGGAATCGGTTACCAGCTATGTGAATCTATTTGTATTTGAAATATGTCCAGTCCTCTCAGTGTATTTATTCCTTTCTTAAATGACAGTGTACTCAAATTACATATTCTCCACAAATAGTCTCATCCACTTCCACACCTAATTACCATGCTAAGGTTGATGGCCTTTTAGATCTACAAACATCCTAGTTTTCTCCCCTAAACTCCTAACTTAAATATGCATTTGCTTAATGCACAAATAAACTCAATTTCATTATTTTTATCAAGTTGACAAATTCCTGTTTCTTGAGTATAAAATAGAAATGGCAGTATCTACATCTTAAATTCTTTTTTTAAAAAGAAATCTTTGGACTTTTTTACTTTGAAATAATTATGGAAAGTTGCAAATACAGCACAAAGAGATCATCTAATTTCCTCCAATGGTTACAATGGTTAAAATATTCTACTGCTAAATAAAAGGTTGGTTGTTTCAACCTACCAGCTGCTTTGTGGGAGAAACTCTGACAGCTTCAATGCAGATTGTTATTGTCGTTGTTGTTGTTAAGTCCTGTCGAGTTGAGTACAACTCACAGCAATTCTATGAACACAAGATCTGAACCCTGTTCTACTATGTGCCATCTTCACACTTTCTGACACACAAAAGCCCATAGCAGCACTCACTGTATCATTTCACCTGGTAGAGGATCTTCCTCTTCTTCGCTGACCCTTCACCCTTCCTGACATCGTGTCCCTCTCTAAGGAATAGTTCCTCTAGCAACATGTCCAAACTATCTGAGGCAAAGCCTCATCATTCTTGCCTGCAAAGAGCACTCTGGCTGCACCCTCTTCAAGACATATTTGTTTGTTGTTTTGGCCATCCATGAGATGTTCAGTGCTCTTCTCCAACACCACAGCTCAAAGATGTCAATTCTTTTCCTGTCATCCTTATTCATGGTCCAGCTCTCAGATGCATAGCAAGTAATTGGAAAGATTATGGCCTGAATCAGATGCACCTTAGTCCTCAAACTGACATGATCACTCCTCAATAATTTGGAGAGATCCCTAACTGAAGATTTTTCCAGAGTAATGTGTTTCCTTATTTCTTGCTGCTGGTACCAATGGTGTTAATTGTGGATCCAAGCAAAATGAAGCTATTGACAGTTTCAGTCTCCTCTCCATTTGTCATGATGCTGCCTATTGGTTCAGTGGTAAGAATCTTTATCTTCTTGACATTGAGATGCATTCCATACTGAAGGATGCATTCCTTGATCCTCTGCAACAAGTGTTTCAAGTCTTCCTCATTTTCAGCAAGCAAGGTTGTAAACTGGAAATTGTTAAAAATGAAATGTAATGGTTCAACATAAGAAAAACAATTACAATGAATGAATGTAAATCCAAAATCTCTGTAAATGCTCATTAAAATTATTTTAAAAAATAAAAAAGGGAGAAAAGAAGAAAAACAATTGATGTAATTCATCACATTAACAAAGAAAAGAACAAGAACCACATGATCCTATCAATTGATGCAGAAAAGGCCTTTGACAAAATCCAACACCCTTTCCTGATTAAAACACTCAACAAAATAGGATTAGAGAGGAATTTTCTCAACCTAGTAAAAAAGTATTTATGCAAACCTGAGAGCCAACATTGTTCTCAATAGAGAGAGGTTAAAGGCATTCCCTTTAAGAACAGGATCTAGGCAAGGATGCCTCCTGTCACCTCTCTTATTCAATATTGTATTGGAAGTCTTAGTGATAGTAATAGAAAAGAAAAGGAAATAAAATGTATCCAGATTGGCAAAGAGGAGGTAAAATTATCTCTCTATGCAGATGATATGATAATATACTTAGAAAACCCTAAAGACTCAGCAAGAAAACTATTGGACACAGTGAACCAGTTCAACAAAGTGGCAGGACACAAGATCAACATACAAAAATCAGTTGGATTTCTCTACAGTTAAAAGGGAATACAGAGCTGGAGCTAAGAAAAGCAATACCATTCACAATAGCTAATCACAAAATTAAATACTTGAGAGTAAATATAACCAAAAGCACAAAGGATTATTCAAAGAAAATTACAAAACATTGCTACAAGAAACAAAAAGAGACCTGAAGAAGTGGAAAAAATATCCCTTGCTCGTGGATAGGAAGACTCAAAATTGTGAAAATGGCAATACTACCAAAGACAATTTGCACATTTGATGCAATCCCAATACAAATACCAATCCCATTCTTCAACGATATGGAAAAGGCAATCTCCAATTTCATTTAGAATGGAAAGAAGCTCCAAATAAGCAAAGCACTCCTTAAAAGTAGAAGAAAGGTAGGAAGTATCTCACTCCCTGACTTCAAATCCTACTACACTGCTGTGGTGGTAAAGACAGCATGGTACTGGTACAATGAGAGACATATGTTTGTTGTTGTCATGTGCCGTTGAGTCGTTTGCGACTCATAGCGACCCTATGTACAACAGCCCTAAACCCTGCTCTATCCTGTGCCAATCTCATTGCCTCTGACAAACCCATCCCGAGTACCCCAGTCACTGAATCAATCCACCTCATAGAGGGTCTTCCCCTCCTGCACTGTCCCTCCACTCTACCCAGCATGATGTCCCTCTCTAAAGACCTGTCTCTCCTTACAACATGTCCAAAGTATGTCAGACGAAGCCCCAGAATCCTTGCCTCCAAGGAGCAGCCTGGTTTAATCCTCTCTATGATCAATGGAATAGAATTGAGAACCTGGAAATCAGCCCATCTACCTATGGTCAACTGATTTTTGACGAGGAGATGAAATCAGTTAAGTGGGGAAACAACTGCCTTTTTAGCAAATGGTGCTGGCAAAATTGGAAAAATATATGCAGAAAACTCAAGCAAGATCCACACCTCACTCCATATACAAAAACCAACTCAAGGTGGATTATGAACCTAGGACTAATACCAAGGCCTATAAATTTCATTAAAGAAAAGCTTGGAAGAACTCTAGAAGTCCTAATCCACAACATAAACAGTGTTCCAAGTATCCTGAAAAACCTACAACCAGGAAAAGATAAAATAGATGAATGGGATCTTCTAAGAATCAAATCCCTATGCACATCCAAAAACTTCTCCAGGGTAAAAAAGGAAGCCACCGACTGGGAAAAAAGTATTTGGTAATGACATATCAGCTAAGGGAATTATATCAGAATTTATAAAATACTTGAGCACCACAAGAAGATAAAGGCAAATAATCCAATAGAAAAATGGGCACAGGATATAAACAACACCTCACCAAAGAAGACATTCAGATGGTTAACAAGCTCATGAAGAAATGTTCAAAATCCCTAGCTCTAAGAGAGATGCAAATATCTCAGTCACAAAAGGACAAATACTGCATGGTGCCACTGTTGTAGAAAGTGACTGACATCAGGGTTGGGGTAAGACTGAGAAAATGTGGATAGATTATGTATACTGAATTGAAACAGATGAGGGAGAGAACAGTTTAAAAGTTATATATGATAGCATATTATGATTATCACAGGAATCCAGAATTAAGGTTGCACAGCAGAGTGCATTGTGGTTGGGGGTGGGGGAAGTCAGGGTCAGGGTCAGGGGGATTGCATACCAATGAAGACGTTTATCTTTTGCTTTTCAAAGAGAGGAGCGAACTGGGGGGGAAGGATTAAAGAAAAAAATGCAACAATGAATGAATGAAAATCCAAAATCTCTGTAAATGTTAATTAAAATTAATAAAATAAAATTTTAAAAAAAGAGAGTTGCAAATCAAAAGAACTATAAGATACCATCTCACTCTAGTAAAAATAGGAAAATTTAACAGAACAGCAAGCAACAAATGCTGACAAGGTTGTGGAGAACACTGTGGAAGGTGGTATGACGCTTTCTCAAAACGTTGCAAATAGAGATATCATTTGACCCAGCAATTCCACTACTGGGAATATACCCTAAAGAGACTGCCACCCAAGCAGATATATGCACACGCATGTTTATCGCAGCTTTGTTCACAATAGCAAGGAGTTGAAAACAACCTAAGTGCCCATCAACAAACAAATGGATAGAGAAGTTCTGGTATATTCACACAACGGAATACTATGCTGCATTGAAAAACAAGGAACTCATGCAATATTATTCAAAATGGGTGACCCTGCAGGACATTATGCTGAGTGAAATTATCTCAGTCACAAAAGGACAAATGCTATATGATGCCACTGTTGTAAAACAGGACTGACCTCCGGGTTGGGGGGAGACTGAGAAAGATGAGTTGAATAATGTATATTGCATTGAAACAGATGAGAACTGTTTAAAAGGGATATGTGATTAGGTATTTTTGTCATGACAGGACTCCAGAGCGGAAGCTGCACAGTGGAGTGGACCTAGGGGGAGGAGTGGTAAAAGAATGAAAAAAATTTTTCTTTTACTTTTCCAAGAGGGGAGTGTACTGGGGGGAGATGGTTGGGAGGGGAGAAAAGTACAACAATGAATGAATGGAAACTCAAAGTCTCCGTAAATTTTTATTGAAATTAATAATAATTTTTTTTAAAAAAATGAAATGGAACGTATTAATATGGACATACTAGGCATTAGTGAGATGAGATGGACCAGCTTTGGCCACTTTGAACCAGATAATCATATGATATGATATGATATGATATGATATGATATGATATGATATGATATATGGTACAAGGAATGAAAAACAGAAGAAGAATGGTTTTGCATTCATATTTGAAAAGTTAATTTCAAGTTCTATCCTGAAATACAGTATTGTGAATGATAGGATAATATCCATATGCATGCAAGGAAGACCTGTTAACACAACTATTGTTCAAATATACGCTCCTACATCCAGAGCCAAAGAAGAAGAAATTGAGAATTGTTACCAAATTTTGCAGTCTGAACTTGATTGAACATGCAATCAAGATGTGTTAATGATAGTCGGTGACTGGAATGTAAAAGTAGGAAGCAGTGGAGAAGGAAAAGTAGTTGGAAAATATGGCCTTGGTGATAGAAATGAGGCTGGAAATAGAATGATTGCATTCTGTATTTACAATGATTTATTCATCACAAATACCAACAATGACTTCCCACGTGAATCTCCCCTGATGGGCTGCATAGAAATCCAATTGACCATAAAGATTATAGCCTTGAAATCCCCGCAGCCTTAAAAACTATATAGGGCAAATTCTGCTCTGTCCCCAAGAGCTGTCTGGAGTCAGATTATCTTCCATGACAGTGGTTTTAGTACAGGATGTTACCAAACTACACAATTGGCATTGTTACAATATGTGAATGGCTTAATAATATGTAATTTTTGTCACATGTATAGAATCTGTAACCACTAGAATAAAAAATATAAAACATGAATCTTCCTTTCCCTCAAAGACCTCCTTAGTTAACATGTCTTCTTTTAAAATATCATCTTTATTTTTCTTGTAATTTTAACAAAAGTTTACAGAAAAAAGATTGGATTTTCATTCATTCATTGTTGTACTTTTTCTTCCCTCCCCTTCCTTTCCCTCTCCCCCAGTTAACTTAAAAAAATAATAATTCATCACTGTTGCACAATTTTCTCCCTCCACTTCCCTTCCCCCTCTCCTAGTCTACTTTGCAATTCACCTCTTATTCTGGGTTGTTGTCATACATAAAAATATTATCTCTGCCTTTTTTCTTTGTGTCCATTCTCTTTAGTTGTAGCCCTTTCGGGGCAAGGAAATACATATTATTTACTTTTGTGCCCTCAGGATTTAGGCAGATGCCTTGTTCTGAGAAAGAAATAGCAGCAGCTTGTTGCCATGCAGATTCCAGTTGAGGAGGAACCTGCAGGACAGTGTGTAACTGACTAAACTCCAGAGGATTGCCAGACTGTAAATGTTTGTGAAAGCTGACTTTCTCTTTCATCTTTATTTCACAAAGGCTTGCAATGAAGCATTTAACCACTGTGTCACCATGGTTCCTCTAGTTCTTTGAATTCACTGCCAAGTATTTGTGGAAGCCAGGATGGAGGAAACAAGGGGGACTCCCTTCATGGAAGGCGAAGGCCTCAGCCTGGGGATCCAAGACTGACTATGATATGACTTAATTTTTTGCTAGTTGCCACCACGCTGAGGGCCGAGACCTCCTCCCTGGACTTACATCCTTTGAATTAGATGCTGCTATATATAAGCTAAGAGTCAGAATATGAGGTTTACCTCAAATCAGTTCCAATAACCACAGCTCCTGCTGGAGGAGGAGGAGGGACTTTCCCAGTCCAGTACCTTTTTTGGAAATGCCTCACATCACACCACATCGCCAGTTCCCTGCTCCACCTATCTGGTGTCTGACCAGCTCTGCCTCACATCATCGGCACATTCCTGTGCCTGCTGGCAGAGCCAGGGAGACCATTATGACCTCTGTTTTCCCTCCACTCTGCTTGTATGTGGGGTGACACTTGTCTCAAGGCCTAAGAAAAGTGTTCCGTTTTAAGGACCAGAGAACCAAATCTATTGCCATCTACTCCATTCTGACTTACAGCAACCCTGCATGACAAAGTGAAACAGCTCCACAGGGTTTCCAAGGCTATAAACCTTTACAGAGGCAGACCACAAATTTTTCCTGTGGAGCAACTGGCGTGTTCAAATTGCCAGCCTTTTGATTAATAGGCAAAACTTTAACTACTCTTAAGACATAACTAAAAAATTCTGCTTAAGAAGTAATTGTACTTGCTTTATGGGAATATTTCTATTTGTTCAGTAACTGTGACAGTCAATAGGACAACTCTGAAATTGGAAACTGACAAAGAAAACAGAGAAACAGCTAAAGAAACTGGAGACAACTAAGATACATACAACTAAGATACACTACAGGCTCTGAGTCTCATATAGAATATCTATGTATGGATATATTGGCACCAAATTGCAATTACTATTTGAAGGAGAAATAAGGGAGACTTTATGCTGCCATGATCCATGCTATTATAACAAGTTTTCAAAATTAGTATCTGTGTTCCCTTACATAATCTGGCTTAAAGAGTCTAAATGAAAAACTTGAACGTGGCATCTTGATGTCAGCAATGAGCATTTTGCACTGTCCCGTCTCTGCAAGTCTCACAAGAGCAAGTATTTTATTTCCGAGTCTTGAACTCATTTATCAACTGTAGTTTATAAACTTGGTGCTGCCATCTGTGAGCTGATGTCATGTTCCGGGCGGAGGTTTGGAAATGGTCCATTTGGGGATTCATTTTTAATGGAGGGAGGAAGTGAGAGGAGTGGAATTAAGACAACACCTGGGCCTTTTCATTTTGGGGAATTTGGGTTTGAAAGTACAGGCTGTGTTGAACATTGAGTACAGAATTGAATTGATCTCACGTAGTGTGTTTGGTTTAAAAGGCCTATGTTCTTGGACAGGAAACATAAATGGATCGAATTTAGGACAGGGATCAGGGTTTTTCCAGTGCTCAGAATAGTCCCTGACACATGGAAAGTTCTCAGAAAAATATTGTTGAATGAATAGTTAATACTTACTCTGTGGGCAAAGGAAAAGGCACAAATCAATATGTGTTCAATTGCCAAAAAGCCCAGAGCCATCTGAGTAAGAGTGTCACAACGCAAACTTAGCCACACAGCCCATTAGGTCATAGTAATCAGCAACAGAGGGGAGGAAGAACCAGACGTCAGAAGAATAAGTACTGAACTAGCTCTGGACATGAGCCATAGTTCAAGGCAAGCATGGCTTTGATTTGGACAGATTGGTCCAACCAGGCTAGAATAAAAATCAGGGAGATGAAGGATACTGCAGTCTAGCAGAACCCAGTCAGTGGCTGAAGATACAAGAGACAGGATTTGGTTTTCAGAAGAGGCAAGAACAAAAACCAATCAGAGTGGAAGAGTTCAAGTATAAGCAAAGAACTAGGGCATGTGACAGTGAAACCGAGAACAAAGCCCAGGTCTCCACCTGTCATCTTCTGGGTTTACAGGGGTGAAGATGGCAGGGCTCAAAGCTTTCAAGGATATTCTTAGCAAGACTAACCTTAAGGGCAACCAAGTGGTGGGCAGAGACTGATGTTAGAGGCTAAACTAGTTCCCATATTATATGATTCTGCTCACAGCCAACATACCTACTACTCCTTACTAACCTGTTAACAACATAAAAGCAGGGGCCATTTTTATTTTTATAGGCACTACAGAGCAGCATCAATACTTGGCATATGGTCAGGCATTTAGTATAAGTGGAAAAAAAGAACAAGGTCTTCTTTCTAGACATTGACTTGGGAAGCAGAGATAGCCTCCACGACTGACCAGACTTATATATAAATGTATTCTCATCTCTTCTGCCTCAATTCTTTGTAGTGATCAGACATGAAATCAAGAAGGAGAGTAGACACTAGTCATGACAAGCCCTAAAGAGCAAAGATCAACAGGGTAACTTGTCCACACTGCTGCTTTTTTTATTTTCTAGATTAGGAAGAGATTTTCTGTTGTAATTATGCATTTTTCTCTTTTAACAGTGTATTTTCATGACAGCTTTTTCTTCTATTTTAAAGAAGACCATGAGCGAGACAGGATGAGGTTCATGTAGAGGAGAAAATGAGGGACTGAGAGGGAAAGGAAAGAAAGGGGAGGAAAATCTCATTGCCGCTTGGGCGAGGACTGCATATGCCTTCTAATTGCCTCCCTTCCCTGTTCAGTACCTTTCGTGCTCACCTCCCATTTTCCCACATTCCTGCATATGTAGCAAACAAGAACGTCCAAAGGCCCTCCTCGGAGTCAGAGAAGCCTACCCCAAAGACGCCAGTAAGTGTCCACATGTGTTCTGACCTCCTGACTTCCACACCATTTATCTTATAGTTCAGCTCCCCAAAGGTGCACATCTCTTAGGACTTTTTTTTCTGGTCATATGAACATTCAAAAAAAGCAAGGCGGAATTGGAACATCTCAGAAGCCAAAACTAATAAGAGAAAATAAGCAGAGACAGAAAGAAAAAAACAAAACAAAACACCAAAACAATCTTTTTCAACAAATAACATGTTAAATAGAATTCCAGCAAAACAAAGTCCCACCCAATACCAAAAATGTGTGTGTGTGTGTGCGTGCGCGTGCACACACACACACAGTCAGTCTATGAAGCAGCCAACTCTAAGAGATGGTATGTTTGGATTTGAAATGTGAATTTCTTTACCCTGTATTTTTAGAGGATATAAAAATAAGGGGTTTCAAGTATACTCCTAAAGGGGGGGGGGAACCAAACAAACTTGGAATTGGCAGAAGTAATTTCCAAAAGGAGAGTCTTTGGAAGGATCAGTATCTCATTCTGATCTATTAATTTCTTAGAAAAGAGGATATTTTTGCCTTTTCTTCCTGGTAAAGTTAGTGTTCACTGGGGTACAGGTGGGAAACAAAATAATTAGGGTTCCCAACAGTGACAGCTTAGCTATATAGGTGGTCAAAGACTACAGCCTTCAATACATTTCAACATCAAGAAAACAAAGGCCTTTACCACTGGGCCAGTAGGCAATACCATGATAGATGGAGACACGATTAAAACTGTCAGTGACCTCATCTTTATTGGCTCTACAATCAGCACCCTTGGTAACAGCAGTCAGGAGATCAGGAGACATATTGCTACAGGCAAGTCTGCTGTCAGGGAGTCTCCAAAACACTGAAGAGCAATGATGTCAGTTTGAAGACTAAGGTGCCCCTTACTCAGGCCATGGTCTTCTTGATCACCTGCTATGCATCAGAGAGCTTGACAATGAATGACAAAAGAATAATTGATGTTATGTTTTGGGGAAGGTGCAACCAGAGTGCTCCTAGGAGGCAAGAATGATGAAGCTTCACCTCTCATACTTTGGTCCTGTTGCTAGGAGAGGTTATTCCTTTGAAAGGGATATACGCTCAGAAAGGTAGAGAGGGTCAACAAAATACAGGAAGACCCTCAGTGAGGTGGATTGAAACAATAACTATAGCAGTGGACTCAAGTGTATCAGAGATTATGAGGATAGCACAGGATAGGACAGGATTCAGGTCTGTTGTTCATGAGATCACTATGAAGCATATTCAACTCAATGACATATAACAATAATAACAAAAAATTTTGTCACTACCTGTACAACCTTTGTTGTTGTTGTTGTTATGTGCCGTCGAGTCGCTTGCGATTCATAGCGACCTTATGTACAACAGCCCTAAACCCTGCTCTAGCAAGACATACAGCTTCTCTGTCTTTCACAAAAACAAAGATAAGTAATAATAACACCAAAATCCCAACCCATTGTGTCAAGTGACTTGTGACTCATAGTGATCCTAGCAATCAAAGCAAAATTGTCCCATAGGGCTTTTAAGGCTGCAAATCTTTATGGAAGCAAACTATCACATCATTCTCCCACAGAGTGGCTGGTGGATTTGAACCTCCGATCTTTAGGTTAGCAGCTGGGCATTTAATCACTGTACCAGAAAGCATATAACAACTGCACATAACAATAATTTTGTTGTTGTTTGCCTTCAAGTCAGAACCCGACTGTCTAGCTGACTGTCTAGCAACTTTTCAGAGGATATAAATCACATGAGAGGAGATTCCCCATCTTTCTCCTGCTGAGAAGATGGTAGATTTGAACTGCCTGACTTTGGGATTGCAACACAACTTCTCACCCCTAGGCCACCAGCGATCCCTCATTTAACCACTATGCCTTGATAATAATATTGTTGTTATGTGTCATCGAGTCTGCTGCAACTCATAGCAGCCCTAAGAACAGTAGCTCTAAACTCTGCTGTCTTCAGAGCCGGTCTCACTATCTCCAACACACCTGCCGCTAATGCCCCAGTTACTGTGTCAATCTATCTCATTCATGGTCTTCTTCTCCTGCACTGATCCTCCACCCCTCCAAGCATGATGTCCTTCTCCAAGGACTAGTCCCTCCTGTAAACATTCCTGAAGTATGTGAAATGAATTTCAAAATCCTTTACTCCAAGAAGCAACTTGACTTCACACTCTCTATGACAAATCTATTTGTTCTCTTGACAGTCCATGACATGTTTAATGCTTTACTCCAGCACCAGGACTCAAAGACGCAGATTCTTCTTCTGTCGTCCTTCGTCATTGTCCAGCTTTTTGATGCACAGCAAGTAACTGTGAAATTCATGGCCTGGATCAAACACACCTTAGTCTCTAGACTAAAATTGTTGCTCTTCAGGAGTCTGGAGTGGTCCGTGACTTCAGACTTTCCCAGTGCAGCTCGTCTTTTGGTATCCTGACTGCTGGTACCAAGAGTGTTGAATGTAGATCCAATCAAGATGAAATTGTGAACAATTTTAATCTCTTCATCTATCAAGATGTTGCCAGTTGTCCCAGTGGTGATAATCTTTGTTGTCTTGAGATGCAGTCTATATTGAAGACTGCAGTCCTTGACCTTCTGTAGCCAACACTTCAGGTCCTCCTCAGTTTTGGCAAGGAAGATATTGTTATCTGCACAATGCAGGCTGTTGATGAGTCTTCCTCCAATCAGGATTGCTGAATTCCAGTCCAGTCTCCTAAATGATCTGTTCTGCATACAGACTAGAAGGGAAAGGAGGAAGGACGCAGCCATGACACACTCTATTCTTGATTTTGAATCATGCAGTATTTCCTTGCTCTGTTTGGACAACTGCTTCCTAGTCTAAGTATAGGTTTCACATGAGCATAATTAAGCGTTCTGGGATTCCCATTCTTCTCACTGTCAGCCACAGTAGTACTAAAGCTGTTCAGGAGAGAGATGAGCAATCTCCTCCCATACAACTTACTGCCTCTGAGAAACCCTCTGGAGGGTCAGCTTTGGGTTGGTTCCAACTCAATGGCACATAGCAGCAACAATAAAGCTATTGGGGAAATTAAGACAATGAATACTTTTAAAGCAGTGCCACATTGCCTACCATAGAGTAAGTATTAAGGTCTGTGATTTTTTTTTAAAAATGATACACATTCTATTCTATGCCTATTATTATCATTCAAAATAAATAATTATTCAAGTGGATTTAAAAGAGGCATGGCACCAAGGATATTATTACTGATGTCAGATGGATCCTGGCTGAAAGCAAAGAATACCAGAAGAATAAAAAAGACATTTGACTGTGTGGATTATTACAAATTGTGGCTAACTTTGAGAGGCATGGGAGTATGAGAACACTCAATTGTACATAAGCCAGGA
The DNA here is from genome assembly GCF_000299155.1 of Elephantulus edwardii. Classification (NCBI taxonomy): domain Eukaryota; kingdom Metazoa; phylum Chordata; class Mammalia; order Macroscelidea; family Macroscelididae; genus Elephantulus; species Elephantulus edwardii. Next base: position 2,290,293 of record NW_006399907.1, on the reverse strand, counting down.
AGCTACTGTGCAAACACAGCAAGAGACCCTTTCACAGTTTAAACTTAAGAAAGGTGTGCATCAGCGTTGTGTACTCTCTCCACATCTATTCAATCTATATGCTGAGCAAATCTCTGAGAGGCAGGACTTTATGAAGAAGAACGTGACATAAAAACTGGATAAAGACTCATCAATAAGCTTTGTTATGCTGATGATATAACTTTGCTCATTCAAAGTGAGGAAGACTTGAAGCGCTTGCTAAAGAAAAACACAGCAGCCTTCAATGTGAATTCATCTCAATATCAAAGAAACAAAAATTCTCACCACTGGACCTACAGGCAACACCATGATTGATGGAGAAAAGATTGAAATTGTCAACAATTTGATATTACTTGGATCCACAATCAATATACCTGGTAACAGCAGTCAGGAGATCAGGAGACATTTTGCACTGTGAAAGTCTGAAGTTATGGACCTCTCCCAATTACTGAGGAGCAATGATATTAGCTTTAGGTGTAAGGTATACCTTATTCAGGCCATGGGGTTTTCCATCAACTTGCTATGCTTCTGAGTGTTTAACAATTAATAAGGATGACAGAAGAAGTGATGCCTTTGAACTGTGGTGTTGGAGAAGAGTTCTGAATATTTCATGGACTTCCAAAGAACAAACAGATATGTCTTGGAGAAGGTGCAGTCATTGTGCATCTTGGATTCAAAGGCAATAAAGCTTTGTTTCACATACCAGGGGCATGTTACTAGGAAAGGTTATTCATTGGAGAGAAACAGTATGTTTGGGAAAGTAGAGGGGCAACAAAAGAGAGGAGACTTTCAACTAGATGGATTGATACAGTGACTGTAGCAATGGGTTCAAGAGTGTCAGAGATTGTGAGGATGGCATAGGACAGGACAGGGTTCAGGTCTTGTTCATAGGGTTGCTATGAGTCATACTCAACTCAACAGCACCTAATAAAAACAACTATCAATCAAGCAATATTTTAGATATTGAAAACATAATCATGAACAAATTATGTTTACTCTAATGACAATGAAAGATAAACCAACAAATAACACAGTATGTAATTATATTTCATGAACTAATAAAGCACTGGATGAAAGTAAAATGATGTGAATGCTTTTTCACTGAAAGTGGTAAGGAAAAGCCTCTAAGAAAAGATGATATATGACAAAGACCTGAATGGAGTAAATAAGCCAAGTAATTATTTAAGGGGTTTAGGAATGTTCCAGGCAAAGGAAATAACATGTGCAAAGGTCCTGAGGCAGGAACATTCTTAGTATTCTAGAGAAAACAAGAAAGCCAATATGGCTCAAGAGAAATAACTATGTAAAATAGGTAAGAAATAAGTTGGATGAATGGGTCAGGTGTAGGCTGAAATGAGAACTTTGCATTTTGTTTAAGGGTAGTGATAAACTATTGGAGATATATTGTGAGGGTAAGATAGAAAGCAGTGAGGGTTGTTAAAAGGCTGTAACAGTGCACCAGGTGAGAAATGATGGTGCCTTAGCTGGATGGTGTAAGTGTAAGTGTGAAATGCTGGTTTTGAAGGTCAGTGTTCTAAATCTTGTTGTCAGATTGAACATGAGTTGTGAGAGAAAGGAATCATGACAGCATTTCCCTTGAGAGACTGGGGAGGTGCTGATGCCCTTCACTGACATAAAGGTCACTCAGGAAGAAACATTTGAACATATTAATTAATTGAAGTATCAATTAGATATCAAAATCCAACAAGTAGTAGTATTGAAATTTTATGGCAATGGGTTGTTAGTTAAAAGAGTGAATGCAGCAAAATTTTCCTAAAACAGGTTTAAGTTGGCGTTTGTAGGGCCCATGTTGGAAGCATGGGACAGTGCAGGTATCATTCTGCCAGGACATTGGCAAGTGTCCTTGCTCCCTTTGGGAACAGAATCATGAAGACTGAACAAAAAACAGATGCAATGCCTCAGAGGTTCTGATGGAATGGTCTGGGCACATGCAGCAGTGAGATGACAACATCGGTATTCGGAATGTTTGGGGAAGTGGATTTCACAATCAGATTCTGCCCTGTGGCTTCCGAGGTCCAAAGAATAGGGTAAAGATAAATTGCTTAACCATCCCAGGTCTTTTGGTTTTTGTCTGTAAAGTAAGAAAGATACACTAATTACAAAAATAAAAACCATTACTGAATGTTTAACATATCTGTATATCACCTATTAGTCAATTTACAAACATTATCTTACTGAAATTTCACAATAATTATGGTAGATATAATTTTGCAGATTGTTGTTGTTGTTAATAATGGCCATCGAGCTGAGCATGACTCTTAGTGACCCTATGAACAAAAGACCAGAAGTACTTCCATAACTGTTGTTGTTTCTCAAAGTTCATAGAGTTTCCAGAGGCATACTATTTAGGAAGAGGATTCCTGCTCTTTTGTTGGGTCACAGAATTGGTAAGTGGTTAAGGAATTGGGAGTAGGATTCAAATCCAGTTAGTCAATGAGCCAACTCTACTTCCACTCATACTCTGTTGTTCTAGGACTAAAAAAAAAATAAATAAAAATCACACCTCACACAGATGTTAGCATATATGGAAGCACTTTTGAGAAACACTGGCATATTTAATTCAAATGGCCTCAAGGCAGTTTGCCAATGTCAAATATCTTAGGATGAATTATTGCACTCCAAAGATGTTCGTGTTCTAATTCCAGGAGCCTGTGAATGTTGCATTATTGATTAAGATGTGATTAATTTAGATATCCTGAGATGATGAGAATGTATAGATTGTCCAAGTTAGTCTGGTATAATCACATGGACTCTTACAAAAGAGAAGGTTATGGGGCTTGGGGAGGGAGAAAGGGAAAAACGAGAAAAGTATGGGCAGGTTGTTGGCAGGGGCGTAACCTTGGAAAAGGACAACGTGCTGGGAAAGGTCAAAGGTCAGAGAGAGGAAGACCCTCAATCAGATTGATTGACACAATGACTGTACAATGGGCTCCAGCATGTCAGAAATCCTGTGGATGGTGCAAGGTAGGTCAAGTTTAGATCTGTTGTTCAATTGTCCCTATGAGCCGCAGGAGACTTGATGGCACTTAACAATCACATGTAAAGAAAAAGGCTGAGAGAGATTTAAAGGCGCTAACTTCTAGCTTCTAGAATGGAGGAAGTGGCCATAAGTTAAGCAAGAATTGCCGTTGTAGAAGCTGGAAAGGGAAAGAAACATTTTCCCTTCATGAGCTTCCAGAAAGAACCAGCCCTACCAACACTTTTGACATTATTAGCCCAATGAAATGGATTTTGAACTTCAGAAATTTATATAAGTTGGTAGTGTAATATGTAAAGAATCTACTGGATAAGGAGAATCTGAAGGATATCCACAATTAGGGAGATGATGAAAATTCCTGAAACACATTCAAGAAGAGGATAGCTTTTGAGAAGTGGCTAAGAAATACACAGTTGGTCAGGGAGCCAGGTGTACTGTACTTGTTGTATAACTTGTAGCTATGTTATACTGTAATTTCTAACCGTTAACATATATGTGACAATGCTCTGAGGAAGGCCAGGACCTGATTTCCCACTATTAAAACTAGTGTTGAGTCAGATAATTTTGCCTGAGGTTAAGGACTGACACACTTCCACCAGGAACAATGTGGACTTAGTTACTTTTGACATTGATTCTGTACCTAGCATGTATTCTTTTTAATGTATGTCTCTTATCAGCTCCTGGAAAGTGGTCCAGAGTTGGAAATATATATACACATCCTTCACAAAGTTAGAAATATATATACACATTCTTCACAAACATAGTATATACATTTCCTCAAAACTGAGAAAACATTTTCTCATTCTAGATCTCTACAGGGCACAAAGCCCTAAAAAAAAGAGACATTTCCACCCAACCTTAAAGGATAAAGAAGGTCATCAAATGGTGGGAGTAGCAAAGGACTGCAGGAAATGTATAGCGTTTCCCCAGAAGTTCTGATTTATTCTGCATTACACAGGGAAAATGTAAATATTAGCAATTACAAGTTACCCTTGTACTTAACATTAAAAAACCTCTAAATTAAAACTCACTGCAGTCAAGTAATTTCTAATTCATAATGTAAATCTTAATTGAAAAGGTGCCCCATCTTTCCTTGATGGAAAACTGAAGCCTTTTTGAACATTAAGAACTATGCACTGGCACCACCACAGATAAAAGTAAACCACCCAACTGCAAAATGGGCATAGCATATGAAGAGACACTTCACCAAAGAAGACATTCAGACGGCCAGCAAGCACATGAAGAAATGTTCAAAATCCCTAGCTCTAAGAGAGATGAAAATCAAAACAACTATGAGATATCAACTCACACCAACAACAAGAGCAAAAAACCACAGCACAGCAAACAAATGCTGTCGAGGTTGTGGAGAAACTGGAACCTTTATTCACTGTTGCTGGGTGTGTAAAATGGTGAGACCACTGTGGAAGGCAGTATGGTGCTTTCTCAAAAACTTGGAAATAGAAATACCATTTGACCCAGCAATTCCACTACTGGGAATATACCCTAAAGAAAGCAGAACTGCCACCCAAGCAGATATATGAACACCCATGTTTATTGCTGTGTTGTTCACAAAAGCAAATGGTTAGAAACAATTTAAGTGCCTATCAACAAATGACTGGTAGAGAAGCTGTGGTATATTCACACAATGGAATACTATGCTGCATTGAAAAACAAGGAACTCATAAAATATTATACAAAATGTAGGACATAATGCTGAGCAAAATATTTCAATCACAAAAGGACAAATACTGCATAATGCCCCTGTTGTAAAATGGGACTGATATCAGGATTGGGGAGAAACTAAAAAAAGAGAGGATAAACAACATACACTGGATTGAAACAGATGAGGGAGTGAACTGTTTAAAAGGAAAATATGATTATATACTTTCATGACAAAAGTCCAGAATAAGAGCTGCATAGTAACATGGACTGGGGGGAGGGAACTGTATAATAATGAAAGAATTTTTTAATTTTCTTTTCAAAGAGAAAAGCAAACTAATGGGGAGGGGTGGACATGGAGGAAAATGTGTGACAATGAATGAATGGAAATAAAAGAAAAACAAACAAGAACTACGCACTCACTCCTATTGGGTAACTGCAAACATATGCTATCATCATTTAGTTTAAATTAATAACTGTGTAACTAATTGAATATCTTTCATTTTTCAACAATTATGAAACCAGTACTCAACCATTTTTAAATAGGACCATCTAAGTTTCCTAAAGTTAGAACCTGTTAAGGCTACTTGCCGAGACTGGGAGGTTGGTTTGATTTGACTCTAAGAAAAGTATTAAACATTAATGACATTACATAGCATTTTAGGACTCAGCAGATCCTTCCCCAAAAACCAAACCCAGGGCCACTGAGTCACCTCTAACTCACAGCAACTGTGCAGGGAAGAATAGAACCGCCATGGAGTTCCTGAGGCTCTGAAGTTCCTAAATCTTTTAGGAAGCCAATTGTGCTATCTTCTCCCCTGACAGAGCTAGTTGGTTTGAACCACTGATCTTTTGGTTAGCAGCTGAATGTTGTGACCATTATGCTACCAGAGCTTCTTTTAAATGTCCTTTGACGACTGAACTTATTGCCATTGAATTGGAACCAGCTTATCTGACCCTCCAGCGAGTTTCCAAGGCTGTAAATCACACAGAAGGAGATTTTCTATTTGCTCCACGGTCAACACTTTTGGCACCAGCATCCAGGAAATAAAAAAACGTATTGCGATGGGAAAGTCTGCTGTTAGGGACCTCTCTAAAGTACTCAAGAGCAACGGTGTGTCTCTGGAGACTAAGGTACGCCTGATACAAGCCATGGCCTTTGCAATCACTTGCTATGCATCAGAGAGTTGGACAATGATAGGAAGGAGAGGAGAATTGAGGCTGGTTCAACTTCACCAGTAGCTCCACTGGAGCAAATAGAAAATCTCCTTCTGTGTGATTTACAGCCTTGGAAACTCGCTGGAGGGTCAGATAAGCTGGTTCCAATTCAATGGCAATAAGTTCAGTCATCAAAGGACATTTAAAAGAAGCTCT
>NW_006399907.1:2268551-2283613 GCF_000299155.1 Elephantulus edwardii | reverse complement strand
TGTGGTGTTGGAGAAGAGTATTGAATATACCGTGGACTGCTAAGAAAGCGAATAGATTCATCCTGGAGAGGGTTAAACCAGGCTGTTCCTTGAAGGCAAAGATTCGGAAGCTTTGTCTGACATACTTTGAACATGTTGCAAGGAGGGACCAGTCCTCGGAAGACGTCATGCTTGGGAGGGTGGAGGGACAGTGCAGGAGAGAAAGACACTCTAGGTAGATTGATTTGGTGACTGGGGTAATGGGGACCGGTGTGTTGGAGACAGTGGTATTGGCACAGGATAGGGCAAGGTTTAGGGCTGTTGTGCATAGGGTCGCTATGAGTCACAGGTGACTCGATAGCACATAACAAGAACATTTGCTTGGTATATTTTTTCTCTCTGAGTTTTTTAGTCTAACTTTATCCTATCTTCTCAGGTAGGTCTCTCAATAAAAAGGTAAAAGAAAATAAAAGTACAGGGTCACAGTATAGCCATTTTACAGTTTCTGGTACAGGGAGATTGTAACCATTTATATTTCCATCACAATTTTTCCCAGTCTGAGTATAATTTTGTTTAAAATGTGAAATAAGACTCGAGTACAAACTAAAAGGCTTCATCCTCCATTAGCCGACTAGTGATCCAAAGAACACAACAATCTATTATAACTTGGTACCTCTCCACTCTTGTGTGTATATCCTAATGGTTCCCTATTGGCCCCAGGGAGCTCTGGGGCCCCTAGTGGTAAGAAGCTGTGCTGCAATCCCAAATACATAAAATTCAGTCTCGTGACATTTATTGCCTCTGAAAATCTGTTGAAGTGTCAGTTATGCTTTGGATCCACATTGATGGAACACGACAACAACATCAGACTCTCTTGCATGTATATCCTAAAGGCTCCCAATTTTCTACAACGGCTATAGCAAAGACTGCTTCCTCACAGGCCAACTCAAATAAATTGATGATAGCTTCTGGAGTCCTATGTTGAGTCGTAGGAAGTCCCAGTTAGAGCTAACCAATGAACAATATCTGTAATTTGTAATGAAAAAAAAATGATGATAGCCCTCATCCTGTGATTTGTATAATTAAATTAAACTTCTCCACACTTTTTCGTATTTCTGCTGTTCTTTGTCTGCCACTTTATAGAAAATAGCATTAAGATCCCTCTCACACTGAGCTTTTCTGGAATTGTGCTTTTGCAAAAGAGTTATTTCTACAAAGAATGCCTAACTCTTAATCTACCTCTCATAGCTAATGTTATCTTTTCATTTAAGACTCAGGAGAGACAGCACATCTCCCTAAAAAAATCTTCACTGAGTCCTATGTCATCAAAGTTGAGTAAAGTTTCCTCTCTCTGTGCTCCTTCTGAACATCAGACTTTCCTTTATAGCTGAACCTATCACATTGTTTATGTATCTGCCTTCCCCCACTAGATTGTCAATTACTCCAAAGCAGAAACTATGTTCTAATCAACCTTGAGTGAATATCTGTGGCTGTCCTAATGCAATATCTGGAACAAAATAAGACTTTACAAATAATTGATTAATATGTAATCAAGTAAATGAATGAATTAAACATGACTGAAAATTCTTTGTACCTCTTTCCACACAGAAGTGAGGTTTATTACTTTACCCCTTTGAAATTACTGGCCCAGCAATTGCTTTGGCCAATACAATATGGTAGAAGTGACTCCATACTACTTCTGGTCTAACTTCAAAGAGAACTAGTAACTTTTGATTCTTCCCTCTTGGATCTCAACTGTCACTCTTTTCGGAAGCCCAGTTGTGTGAAAAATTAAATTATGTATCTCCAAAAAGTAACTACTATGCCTCTAGTTATAATCTCAATTGGGAATGAACTGTCTTTGTTATGTTATTGAGACTGTGTATAGTGTATAGTGTATTTTTTTTAGTCAATCTGTTTTAAGATACAACATGAGAAAAGCAGAGACAGGAAAGAGAAAAGCCAAGCCACATGAAGGTCACAGAGGAGCAGAAGAGACAAGAACCTTCACCCAGAGAAGACAAAAAAAGAAAGCTCCCCTGGAGCTGGGACCTTGAATTCGGACTCCTATCCTGTGAGAAAAGAAATTACTGTTTGATAAAACCATCCACTTGGGGTACTTCTGTTATAGGATCATTTGATAGCTAATACACCATGGAAAGTGAAGGTAGAGGGTTATTGGTCAACAGTCCTACCCAGGTCCCATTCACTTTCAATACCAACCTGCCTGCTATGTGAATGAGCCCTCCTAGAAGTAGATTCCCCAGTGCCAGTCAAGCCACCACAGATAACACCAAGTGGAGTGCAGATGATTCTTGACCAAATTACTAAACCACCAAGAAATAAATGTTTGTTATTATTCTAAAGTTTTAAGATGGTTTGCTACAGAGAATTAGTAAAACAAATTATGTGTCTCAGTGAGCCAAAATCTGAACTTTTTATGGCAACTTGTCCTCTTCTGATCACCTTGCTTGCTTTTACTTAAATTCTTTATACTTAAATATTCCTAGTTGATCCTTTGACAGTATATCTAGGTTTGTGTGAATGAACTCTCAAATTTAGAAAATAATATTGGGGGCACACACACTTTACATATGCTGTTCTCTAATTTTCAGCAATGCAATAACTATTTTCATAAAAAAGACATATTTTAATAGAATTATTAGAAACATACTAGACTACCCTTCCAGTGCGACAAACTGGAATTCATTAAGAAGAAAAATAAAGGGAGGCCTCTGGACGATCTATCTTATTCAGAGTGGGTGGAGATTGGCTGTGTTTTCTCACTCAGCGAAGAGACTTCTTTATAAAAGGTAATCTGCCCAATGAATCCATCCATGTCAGAGTAGGAGGCCTGACAGTCTCACTTCTGTCTATTTGAAGCACTCTGGCATACTGAGTACTAGAGCTGATAAGATATTCCATGCTCCAAGACTGAAATAGGATAAAAGCTTCCTTCTATACTGAATTGCTTTTTAAATTTTGACTTGTAAAAAAAGTCATTCTGAACAGTATTCAAAATCATTTCAGACCTGAACATGAATGATAATTAAAAGTATTTGTTTGTATTTAGCACATCATTTGACAATTTTTACAGGCCTACTGTTTTGAAGAAGAATCATGCTTTGAGGAAGAATTCCTTTGCCTTAAATGCAAGATAAATTCAGACATAGGTCTGTAAGTCATTTCCTCATTATTAGGAGAAAGCAGACTCTTTGGACACAGTTCTACTTACATATTTGTAGTAATCCACCATTTCTAGATCTTCCTTTTAGAGCCTATAATATATATGAACACCCACCACCTCACAACTGTCTCCCTCATCTGGGAGAAATTTAGAATTTATTTTTCAGGGAAAGAAGTCCACTCTAGATTGGAAATTCACATGATTATACTTTTTCCCCAAAGTTAGCTTATTCATTCATTCAATCAACAAATACTTTTTTACCACCTGCAATATTTCATTTATTGTATATATCCTGGATGCTTTAGATTCAGCCATGAACCAAAGAGAAAATATCTGTTCTCATGAAACTTGAATGTTAGTAAGAGAGCACTAGTCAATAAAAAAGTTCTTGAATAGGATAGTTTCAGGGATAGCTAGGAAATAAATAAAACCCAATAATGTATTAAGGAGTACTTGGGGAACTACCCAAGATTTGGGGCCACGGATGGCTCTCTGAGCAGGAGGCTTTGCAAAGGTCAGTAACTCGCCTAGGCCAGGCTGGCCTGTAATGGAAGGATTTCTTTTCAGCAAGAAGAATTGGCCTATGTAATGTGAGAAAACATTTCTGAGGATGGAGAATAATCTTAAGGAGATTCTTTTGATATGAATTAATTCCCCCCCCCCTCCACTTCTTCTAGCTGGCACTAGGAGAGGAGGTGCCGGGCTTTGGATTTCAGAAGGTAGAGACAGGGTCAACTGAAACTCTCATGACTCATTCACTCATTGTAGAGTTGGATTAACTCACAGTTGATCTAGTGGGGTTTAGGAGGCTATAAATCACATAGGAGGAGATTGTCCATAATTGCTGGTGAATTCAAAGTGCTGGAAGGCTGCAAACTGTGTTAGTACTGTAACTCATTTTAGACTAAGCCGCCAGACTTCCCTGAAACTCATTAGTGGAGTAAAATATAAACTAACAATTTGGCACTTTTCTGGGGCTTAAGAAGAAGGTAAAGGCATGGCCACTGGAAGGTGAAGTCTCAGAACAATGTTAATTGATAATCAATTTGCTTCCAAAGAGGTTAATCTTTCATGTTAAGCTCAAAGTATAAGTCAAATTTGTCAAACCACTAAATCCTTACATAAAGTGCTTAAGAAAATGGAGAAATTTGTGGGACCATGATTAAGCTTTGTGAGACCATGCTGGCACTACTAACTAGTGTAACTAGTAACTAACTGGTTTAGCTAGTAAGCAACTAGTACACAACAAGAAGTGACCCGCCATTCCAATCTGAGATGAAAATAAAACCAGATGACATGAGAGTATGCATACAGACAGAAGCTGTACTGATGCATGGCTCATTTACTCACCAAGAAAACGTGCACTGGACTCCTGTCACAATGCCATGTCCCATGTCAGTGCTGGGAAGGTACTGCTGAGCAAAAGGAAGAGGAGTCCTGCTCTTTGAAAGTTCATCATTACTCAGTCAAGCAAGAGGGTATTTGAAAGTACTGTTGCTTTGCTATTTTAAAAATTTGGCTACATGGAGATGAGTTAGAGACACAAGAGACTTACAATGACTTATTGTGATGCTTTACCAAATGTTTGTTGCTTCCAGGCAGGGGCTGGGTACCCGTGTTCAGAAGCCACTTCTCCTTGCTCCTCTTCCTTTAGCTGTTCCTTCACAGCTTCATGAAGTCTACAGACACAGTATATCCCACAGGCAAAAGAATGTCTTTGACTGATGTATTTTATTTGGAAGTAATGTCACATTAGTGCCAGAGATCATGTACTGGGTTGGTCAGCAATCTCTTACTCCAATTGTCCCTCTTGTTGATTTTTCAGCGTCTCTTTCTTTGATTTCTTTTTTAAAGCCACAACACTGCCCCAAAACACATAGCACAGCTTTAACTGGGATAAAGCAGATATTCATCCATGAATACACACCATTTATCAAGAACTTTCTATGTACCAGACACTAGTCTAGACACTGCCTAAACGTTAGTTTCCTTTTATTTACTAAATAGGTTTTGCACATTTTCTTGCTTATCTTGGAGACTCTAGTGTTTAATTAAAGAGTCTGAGTTTAAAGAAATAAAATTCTGATGAGTGGTCCCATTCTAATTAGCCAAACAAAGTATTATATTTCTGCAGTTCAGAATTTCAGAAAGGTTCTGCCTCCTCAAGATCTTACTAGGGCCCACATCAAGTTCTTCTTAAATTTTCATTTCTCTTCAGGGACAGTTCTAATGTGTAGCTCCAGCATTCTTTCTTTTCTTGCCTTCTCTTACCTGTGGTGAATGCTCTTATTTTTAGATGCTTATTCATATCCATAAAACCCTGTTCTATCCTCTTCCATTCTCACAATCTCTGTTATGCTTAAGCCCATTGTTGAGACCACTATGTTAATGTTTCTCATCAAGAGTCTTAATCTTTTTCACTAATCATCTAATTACCAAGTATGATATCCTTCTCCAGTGACTAACTCTGAGAAGAATGGGAATCCCAGAACACTTGATTGTGTTTATGCAAACCTATACTTGGTTCAAGAGGTAGTTGTCAGAATAGAGCAAGGAAACACTGCATGGTTCAAAATCAGAAAAGGTGTACATCAGGGATGCATCCTATTTCCTTACCTTTACAATCTATATGCAGAACAGATCACCTGGGAGCCTGGGCTCTATGAGGAGGAATGTGGCATCAGGATTGGAGGAAGACTCATCAAAAACTTGTATTATGCATATGACACAAACTTGTTTGCTGAAACTGAGGAGGACCCTGAGGCATTTGCTGCAGAAGATCAAGATCTACAGCCTTCAATATGGATTGAAGCCCTACATCAAGAAAACAAAGATACTCACCACTGGGCTGATTGACAACATCATGATATATGGTGAAGAGAATAAGATTATTGACAGCTTCAGTCTGCTTGGCTCCACAATTAATAGTCTTGCTTCAAGCAGCCAGGAAATCAAAAGATTAATTACATGATGAAAATCTGCTGTCAGGGACCTCACCAGAGTACTGAAGAGCAGTGATGTCAGTCTAGAGACTAAGGGCCAACTGATCCAGGCCATGGTCCTTGAATTATTTGTTATGTATCAAAGAGCTGGACAATGAATAAGGATGATAGAAGAAGAATCAATGCCTTTGAATTGTGGTGCTGATGAAGAGTGTTGATTATACTATGGGCTACTAAGAGAACAAACAGGTCTGTCCTGGAGAGGGTGAAACCAGGCTACTTCTTGGAGGCAAGGATTGTGAAACTCCATATGACATATTTTGGACATGTTGCAAGGGGAGACCAGTTTGTAGAGAAGACATCATGCTTGGGAGAGTGGAGGCACACCACAAGAGAGGAAGACCCGATAAGGTGGATTGACTCAGTGTCTAGGGTAACGGGAGGTGTGTCAGAGACAATGAAATTAGCAGGGTTCAGAGTTGTTGTAAATAAAGTCACTATGAGTTGGAGTCAACTCAACAGCCCATAACAACAACAGCAGCAGAATGCCTTTGCATTGTTAATAAAAGCAAGTAAACATTTTTCTTCTGTTTTAAGCTTAATGTCAGCAATGGCATTCCTCATTCTACACCCTCTTCTGAATGCAGCTTGAATTTCTGTCAATCTATTGCTCAAGTAGGTTTGTTTATTTTAAAAAAATAATTATCTTCAGAAAGATTTTGTTTGCCTGTGATATTATGCTATAATTTCTGCATTCTGTTGGTTCACTTTTCTTTGGCATGGGTACAGATACAGATCTCTTCCAGTTGATTGGCCCGGTGGATGTTTGGCAATCAAATTTCTTAGATAGACAAGTGAGTATGTCACTCACTATTAAGTTTAATCAGCTGTATACCTTTTGTGATCGTTCTCCAAATTCAAGTTGGACAGGTAATTTACACGTATCGTGTAAGAGCTTCTGGAAATGAGTGTCTAGGCCATCATGGGTAGCCCTAGGTGGCAAGGATTCTAAAACTTCATCTGACATACTCTGGGCATGTTGCAAGGCGGGATCAGTCCTTGGAGAGGGATATCATGCTCGGGAGGGTAGAGGGACAGCACAAGATAGACAGACCCTCGATGAGATGGATTGTCTCAGTGACTGGAGTAATAGTGGTGGGAGTGTCAGAGGCAATAAGCTTGGCACAGTATAGAGCAGAGTTCAGAGCTGCTATATATATAGTTGCTATGAGTCTCAAGCAACTCAATGACACATAACAACAACAGACAACAACACATTTCTTCTGAAAAAGGAGACCATGATGTTTGGAGAAGAAACTACAGTGAAAGACTGAAGTTTGGGCTTACTCCTGGCTTTAAGTTCTCTCTCTTGAATTTATAGCCTGTATGAGCATAGGCAAGTCACTTAATCTTTTTCAGTTGGAAACCACTGTTATCTTTTTATCCTGCTCAGAGAGCTGGAGATAATCTCTGTGTGGGAAACATTATGCACTTAACTCATGGGAGCTATTACTATTTTCCTGGTCATCTTTAGCAATCAGCATAATATTTTGGCTCTATTTATGGACGCTTCTGACGTTTCTATTTTTGTCTTTTTTTTAAAAGTCTACTATGAATGTACTTATAAATATAAACCTAGAGTCTTGAAAATGCATGGGGAGGGAAAACTCAAATTAAGATAGCACTAGAAAATGCATGTGCTAAAACTCCAACTGTGAAATATTAAACAGATTAACCACCATGTGCTGTTGGTGAGGTCATAAACCTAAAATAATTTGGCCAGGCTAATACAGACTTGCACAAACAGGCTTCTGAATTGGCACAAAGCACAAAAGGTAGTTCTCTTTATGCCCAAATATAGACATTGACTCATACCGTCTGGGTCAAATATCTGAGGAACCAAGTGATATCATTCAAGGGGGCAGGATGACATCATTCTACAAATGCTTCTTGTCTGTTTAGTTTGGACATTAGATCTTTTTGGCTCTTTCTCTTCAGTTTCCATCGGTTGCTTTTAAGCATTACCCTCCGTGAGAAAGGCATCATCGTCTACTGCCTATCTTGAAGTTTCCTGTGTGGTATAAATTTTTTTCTATGTCTGTCACAATATTTCATTTCCACCCTGCTTGTTCTATTAAACTGGTCTCAAAAGAGCCACTGAAAATAGTCTAGTTGCCCAATTCAAGAAACTATACTTGCTGGAACTGCCTATTACTGTCGTTGACACCGTTGATCACCTCTTCTTCCTTGTTCCTGTCTTTGTCTCCTTCCCTCATGATCCTTTTGATTCTAAAGACTCCTTTTTTATGAAATGCATTGACTTATTTCTCTTTGACTCATTTATAGGTATGCTCCAGAGCCAAGCTTCTTCTCTGTCTACCAACCCTCTTGGGAACACCATCTCCTGGCTTCCTCACTCTCACCCATTGCCTGCAATCACTATCCCAAGCCCATTCCTCTGTCTTCATGTTACTGCTCCAACCAAGATAATTCCAAGTGTCTATGTTCCATTAAACATAAACCCTTCACACTCTCATGACACTGCTGAACCCTTAACAACCTGATCCTAGCAAATCCTTTGAGCTTAACCTCTCACTGAGTTTTTTGTTCCTCCTCCCACTGTTTATCTCACTACCCTCTATGAAAAGAGTAGAAACTCTCCAAAATTTAATTCAAATGTTGTTTCTTTTCTTGATCTTCCTTAGTCCTTTTCTCTTTGACACCTTGGCAAAATGAATGTTTCCTCTAAGCTTCCATACCAGGTTTGTTTTTTTTTTTCATCTTTGGGGAAATGATATAGTATCTACAGCCAAAACCAGACCAGGTGTCAATTGTTGAAGAGACCAGCAGTAACTCATGTACAAGCTCAAATTGAAGATGAAGAAAATGAAAAATAGTCCACAGAAACCAAAATATGACCTGGAGCCTATGCCACATGAACTTTAGAATCATCTCAAGAACAGGATTGAGGCATTGAACACCAATGATTGAAGAACAGAAGAACTGTGACAGGATGTCAAAGATGTCCATGAACAGAGGAAAAAGTCATTACAAAGAAGGAAGAGAGATAACCAAAGTAGATGTCAGAAGAGACTACGAAAATTGCATTAAAGCATCAAGAAGCCAAAATAAAAGGAAGAGACGCCAAAGTAAAGGAGCTGAACAGATTTCAGAAGGTAGCTCAAGTAGATAGAGCAAAATATTAAAAGGAAATGTGCAGAAAGCAGGAGTTAGAGAATAAAACGCTCAACATTTCACAGGCTGAAAGAATTCAAGCCTCAAGTTGTAATGTTTGAGACACAATGTCATGAGTACAATGTTGAATGATCCACAAAGCATCAAAAAAGATAGAAGGGATACGTTGCTTTTAAAAAATAGTTGGAGTTGTAAAAAAAAAAATAGTTGACATTGAAATATTTCAGGAAGTCTCATATGAGCAATAGTCAATGATAATGAAGAAAGAATTTAAAGCTGCACTGAAAGCATAAGCAAAATATAAGGCTCCAGACATTGGTAGAATACCAATTGATAAGCTTTAACTAACAGATACAGTGCTAGACATGCTGACCAGTTCATGTCAGGAAATTTGGATGACTACTGCCTGGCTAACTGACTGGAAGAGATCCATATTTGTCTACATTCCCAAGAAAGGTGATCCAACAGAATGTATAAATTGTTGCTGTTGTTAAGTGCCATTGAGTCACAGGCGACTCATGGTGACCCTATGAAGGAGAGTCCTCAAAGCTTGTGTGTCTTTCATCTTCTATGTTATTCTGTTTCATATAAGCAAAATATTGTTGAAGATAATTTAAAAAATGGCTAGAATAGTACACTGACAGAAAATTACCAGGAGTTCAAGCTGGCATTAGAAGAGGCCACAGCAACAGGGATTATCACTGATGATGTCAAATGGATCCTAAAAGCAAAGAATGCCAGAAGAATGTCTATTCATATTTTATTTGCTATGCAAAGGTATTTATTTGATTGTTTGGATCATAACAAACTATGGCGAACTTTGAGAAGAATGGGAATCCCAGAACACTTGATTGTGCTCATGAAAAACCTGTACTTAGACCAGGAAGCAGAAAGTAGTCAGAATGGAGCAAGGAAACAATACATGGTTCAAAATCAAGAAAGGAGTGTGTCAGGGATGCCTCCTGACTCCAAATCTTTTCAATCTGTATGAGTAACAGATCATTTAGGAGACTGGACTTTTACGAGGAGGAAGGTGGCATCAGGATTGGAAGAAGACTCATCAACAACCTGTGTTAAGTGGCAGATAATACAAGTGCTTCTTGGAGGCAAAGATGGCAAAGCTTTCTCTTTCATACTTTGGGCATGTAGCTAAGTGAGGCTATTCAATGGAAAAGGAATCATACTAGGAAAGATGGAGGGTCAGCAAAGGAGAGGAATAAATCCAGTGAGATGGATTGACACAGTGACTGCAGCAATGAGCTCAAGTGTGTCAGAGATGATGAGGATGGCACAGGAGAGGGCAGGGTTCAAGTCAGCTATTCACAGGGTCACTATGAGTTATACTCAACTTAACAGCACCCGGCACCAACCACAGTGTAGTAATGTGTGTCATCGAGTAGGAATTAACCAATAGCTGACCTTCCAATGGGTTTTCAGAGGTAGTAAACCACACAGGAGGAGATTGCCCATCCTTCTCCCATAGAGCAGCTGGTGGATTTGAACCATGTGGGTTTGGGATTGTAGAGCAGCTTCTTACCACTAGGCTCCCAGAGCTCCCCTAGTGGAAACATTTTATTACTATATGAGTTAGAATCAAATCGATAACAGTGAATTTAGTGGTTTTTTAATACTTGTGTGAATTTGTTTTTGAGAAGCTCTTCTAAGACACTAGACTATGGTTTAGTAAATTTTTTCCTTTTGGTGATTAAGCAGGACCTGGATATATATTATAAAAAACACACAGCTTTAATTTTATCCAGTAAAATGAATGATGAGTTAGACTAAATCTAGATTAACTCAATTGCATTGACTATCAAACATAGACAAAAATAAGTCTTGTTACGTCAGCCCATGCCTGTAGGGTCGTATAGCCCTGGTGTGTTCACTTGCTGTACAAAGGTAACTTGTGGTTGCTGTGAAGCTAAACACTGTGACAGTGATGTGTCAAATGCATAATGGTTACCCCTGGTGGACAGTGTTTGGTGGCACTCCCTGATTAAAATAAGCTTGGAAGCAGGAGTGACATCCACTCTGTAATAGCTTGCCTCTGGAAACCCTGTGAACCTGGAGAAAGGATGAAAGTCACACAAGTGTTGAGGACTTTCGTTCATATGGTCATTCTGAGTCGCCTACTACTCAACGGCATTTAACAACAATAACAACACGATGGTTAAGAAAAACACTGGTTTTCTGCTTTCAACTACTCTATTCAGTTGATACCTATTTCAACCAATGATCTCTGTATAAGAATATCAAGTGGAGTTCTTTAGCTGAGGAACTTCACATAGGCAATGGGGCGGGGGTGGAATCTATTGTAAATAACTGAATAGTTACCGTATGATCATGGTGCATACAATTTACTATAGGTATTTCTACACAAATAATAGAAAACATATATTTAGCCATAGCATATATAAGTAAATTAGTATACTTGTGGATTGTTTCATTTAATCATTATAATAAGTCAAGAAGGTCAGAATCATTCTTATTCCCAATTTTTATGGATAACAACACCAAAGGTAAAAAGGTTAGGTAACTTCTAATGTCACAGGGACACTGAGCAGTGATCTGATGCTGATGGTCTGATTCTAGCAGATTGGGATGGTATAGAGTCTCTCAATATCAGTTAACAATACTTCTTCTTGAAATAAATTATTATAGCCATTGTAGCTATCTAGTACTGGACACACACACACACACACACACACACACACACACCACCACAGGACAGTGGCTTTATCAAACAACATTTGTTTAGCAAAGTACTGGAAGAAGAAAACCAAATTAGAGAGTCTGCATATCAGTTTCTTTTGTGGCCTCTCCTGGTTACTAGTGGCTGTCAGAAACCCTTGCAATGCTACATTGCTAACCCATGTCTCTGACACTCACATCACATGGTGTGTGTGTGTATTTTGTCTATGGTATCTGTCTATTTTGCTCTTTAAAAATAAAACCCAAACCGAAAAGCTAAACACTACTCAAAATTGATTCATTTTAGGACCCTTCTTGTTCAGGTGAAGGAGCCCTGGTTCACAGTAAGTTAAGTGCTGGGCCACAAACTGAAAGACTGGCAGTTTGAATGCACTGGCAGCCCCAAGCGGGAAAGATGAGGCAGTTTCCTCCTGTTAAGATTTAAAGTCTTAAAAAAAAAAAAAGATTTACAGTCTTGGCCGCCTGACGTTGGGTCACCATATTGTGGTGTTGTTAGGTGCTATCAAGTAGATCATGACTTAATATGAACAACAGCTGTAAGCCTTATTCAATCCTGTGCCATCCTCATGATCTCAGTACTGCTCATGCCCATTGTGACAGTAATCATGCCAATCTATCTCCTTGATCTTCTATGTTTCCCAGTATGTCTATCTTCAAGGACTAACTTCTCTTGAAAACATGCCCAAAAGAAGTGAGACAAAGTTTCACCAACCCCACCTCTATAGAATACTCTGGTTACACTTCCTTTGAGAAATATTTGTTTGTTCTTTTGGCAGTCGGAGGGATATTCAATACACTATGAGTCACAATCAACTCAATGGCAATGGATTTGAGGGTTGGTTGGTTGGTTTCTATTTGATTATGACTTCACTTATATAACAAAGGAAACACTATTTCCAAAGAAGGTCATATTTACAGGTAGGACGTCAGCCTAAGTTCAGTACATAACATAGTCCAATACATGACAACAACTTTTGTGGTAAAAAGCATGACTAGTGAGGTCTCAGTAAGAAATATTTTAGCTTATGTATTTTCTCTCAGTTAAATTTAAAGACTGAGTCTTTAACAGTTTTTTCCTGCAGAAGAAGACTTTATTGAGTAAGTTGAAAAGGGAGTTGGGATATCCAAGAAAAATTAAACCACATTACTGCACAATTTCTTATTTAAACTTCTAGCTGTCTGAGGGTATGTGGAGGTTGTATTAAAATATCATCAACTCCTTCATGGTGAAGCTGACTCCATCTTAGAAACAATTCTCCTTTTGTTTGGTTTGCTCCTACACCTTCCCAAGGGACCTCTGAATCATGGGGCCAGGAGATTGAAGGGTGAGTTTGTCAAGCACTGCCATGCAGTAATTCCTTTATATAGACATGTTACACAGGCTGAAAGTTTCTCACTTTCCTCAATCTCTACTACAGACAGCAAAAATTCTTCCACATTGTTTTTAAAGCAAAAGAGTTAAACTGCTTTTTACTTATCTGATCTATCTCATTCATTGCAGAAATCTTGAAAACAGTGCCATGGCTCTTTGCTAAAGCAGACTTGTATCTGAAGTTGATTTTACTCCCTGTTGCTGGTTCTTGTGCTCCTGGAATCTCAACCCTGCTTCTGAAAGATGTCACCAAGGATAAATGCTACTTTTTACCAAATAAATTACTTAGGAGCTGCCTTTTAAAATAGAGTTACAAGAATTATTAAGCCATAATTAACGCGCTGTTTTGGCTAAAATTACATTTTCAAAATCTAAGGTAAATAACCCGCTAACAATTATGGTCTGGCAAAATAAAACATTTGATAGTGTCTTATAGCAGATGGTGCAGGAACAAGCAGTCTTGTACTACTGTATATAGGTCACTATGAGTCAAAGTTGATTTGACAGTACCGTGGTAAGGAATTGCACTGCCAACTCAAAGCCTTAAAGTTCAAATCTGCCATCAGCCCTGTAAGAGAAAGATGAATGATCTCCTCCCATGTTATTTACAGCCTCTGAAAACCTGCCTAAGGATCAGCTATGAGTCACTTCTGACTTGGCAACACATAACAGTAACAAACAACTGTTCTGAGCATGTTGGCAAACACTTTCACATATTACTACTTGGAGTATAAATTGACACAACTTCTTGTGCAGAAAAATATTTTCAATAGCCAATGGAATTACAGATGTGTTCTACAGATGATTAATAAGTGATTCACTGTAGTCTTCAATACTGATTGAAGCTCAACATCAAGAAGACAAAGATTCTCACCAGTGTACCTGCTGGTAGCACCATGATAGACGGAGAGCAGATTGAGGTTGTTAGCAATTACAGCTTGCTCAGCTCCACAATCAACACTCTCAACAACAGCAGTCAGGAAATCAAAAGACAAGTTGCATTGGGAAAATCTGCTGTCAAGGACCTCTCCAGAGTGCTGAAAAGCAACACTGTCAGTATAGACAATAAGGCGCACTGAATCCAGGCCATGGTCTTCATAATTACTTGTTATGCTTCAGAGAGCTAGACAATGACTAAGGATAACAGAATAAGAACTGATGCCTTCTTAGTGCCTTGTAGTGCTGGAGAAGAGTCTTGAACATACCATGGACTGCCAAGAAAACAAATAGATATGTATTTGAGAGGGTGAAACCAAGTTTCTCCTTGGAGGCTAGGATTTTGAGCTCCATTTCACATACTTTGGGCATGTGGCAAGGACAGACTGGACTTTGGAGAAGGACATAATGCTTACAAGAGTGGAGGGACAGCACAGGAGAAGAACTCAGATGAGATGGATTGACACAGTAACTGGGGTAATGGGGGTTGGTGTGTAGAAATTAGTGAGACTGGCTCAGAACAGCAGGATACAGAGCTGCTGTACACAGGGTCACTAGGGGCCACAGGCAACTTAATGGCATTTAATAACAATAATATTGTAGCATTGTTTTGTAATAGCAAAAGATTAGGCACAACATAAATATCCATTAACAAAATACATATAGTTCAAACCTAAGAAAAACTAGAAACATTTTATTAATAATATAGAATGATTGCTAAACTTTATTTTTAGGCAGG
>NW_006399907.1:2237406-2268451 GCF_000299155.1 Elephantulus edwardii | reverse complement strand
ACACACACACACATATATATATATATATACATAACAAGGGGGTGAGCATGTGTGTTGTCATGTATTGTTAAATGTTTAATAACCAATTCCCCATGAACAAAAATATACCTTGTTTCATTGCACTTTGACTTATTGTGCCTTGCAAATACTGCATTATTGTTGTTGCTGTTGTTGTTAAGGGCCATCTAGATGCAGGCAATTCATAGCAACCCTATAAACGAAGTCCTGGACAATTTCTGTATAACTTTCATCCTTTCTCCAGGTTCATAGGGTTTCCAGAGGCAAGCTATTGTGGAAGTGGATGCCACTCCTGCTTCCAAGCTTGTTTTAGTCAGGGAGTTTCACCAAACACTGCCCACCATGGCTCACAGTATTTGGCTTCACAACAACCACGAGTTACCTCTTTGGCTTGGGAGCCAAATACTGTATTAGATTTTTGTTTTGTTAGTTTTTTACAAGTTGAAGATTTGTAACAACCCTGAGTTAGCAAGTCTACCAGCACCATTTTGCCAGAGCATGTATTCACTTGGGGGCTATATGCCATATTTGTAAATTCACACATTTCAAAATTATTCATAATATTACTGCACACTTGCTAGACCATAATGCAAAGTATAAACATAACTTACATGTCATGGGAAACAACAACAACCAATAATGACTCCATTCATTGTGGTGTTCATTTTATTACAGTGGCTGGAACCAAATCTACAATATCTCCAAAATGTGCTGTGAAGCTTATCTTTCAATATGGCTTTCCTAGTCATTGTTTGATTTTGCCACGTAGATGGAGGGAAGGGTTATACAGTTGTGGCACATTAGCCTCTCCACAAGAGGATTGGCTAGCCTCACCGTTAAATTGAGCAATCCAGCAGCTGAAGAACGAAACCTTCCCACCAGCAAAGAAGCAGCAGCAGTGTGAGAATGTAACATGTCCTTCTGGCCCAGAAACTCTTGTTCCTGTTACAGCAGCCGCCGCCATAGCCAAACCAGAGACCTAATGTGAGATGGAACTTTGGGACTACGACCCCATTAAAACTGGAGCTAAGAGACTTTGGCCATGTCTGTTGGACAAGTAAGGATGGTGGGCCAAAATACACAGATCTAAGAAATTTAGAACACTACCCTAAAGAAAGTTGTGAGGCTCAAGGCTGAGATGCCTGTGAGCACAATGGAAAAGCTGTCTGACCATATTCTGCTACTTACCTATATTATAACCTTTTACTACCCCTAATATGGTTTTGTGTGATCTGTGAGCTATTACATCAGATATTGGACCCACTAAAGCAGTAAAACTGGTGTTGAGATGAGTAGGAATGTAGAGGAAGGGGATGAGTCATGTCTGACTCGTGGGAATTGGTTTTGTGTTACTGATGCTGTTGATGGGACAGTTCCTCTTTTTGACGTTGGTAAAGGTCAGATATGGTTGTCCCCATGTGGCCCTTGCTCTTTTTACATAGTTCCATGAACACTAGTTGTCAAATGAATGAGATGAAAGTGAAAAATGAAATACATATACTGGAACTTCAGTGGTTTGTCAATAGTGTTGAGTGACTTATTTCACTGAATCAGGTAATCATTTCAAATAATTCGGATTCATCCATGTTGTGCACACTTCATGAATTCTTAATAACTTTTAGTGATGCATAATACTCCATGGTGTGCCATAGTTTCCTTGGTCATTCATGCACTGATGGACACTTGGTTTGTTCCTAACCCTTTGCCATTGCAATCAATGCTGCGATAAATATGATAGTGTGTATGCTGGTTTATGTCATAGCCTAATTCTATTTCTAAAGCAGAGAAAGCTAGGATATGAATAGCCCATTTTACTTCTTTTGGTCTTTATTCTCTCACTAGTCAAACCCAACCTTAAATTCACTCTCTCATTGCCATCAGACCAACTCAGCTGACCCTCCAGTGCATTTCCAAGGCTCTAAATTATACAGGAGTATATTGTCCATCTTTCTTCCATGGAGCAGCTGATGGATTCAAACTGTCTGCCTTTGGGTTGCCGGCACAATTCCTTATCACTAAGCCTTCTGAGCTCCAAACTACATATAACATGGTACTCAATGGCCAAATGACATATGTTACATAACTAAACTGTATCATGAATTTTAAGCTACATATACTTGCATGTAAGTACTTGTTAGTACACTATACACATTGAATATCTGCAGAATAAAAAAGAGAAATTAATAACACTGGTAATTTCCAACAAAGGAGAAAAAGACCAGGTTACTTGAGCACTTATCTACCATGCACAGGTACTTACTTCTTATTTAAACAATCTTATTTACTTACTTACTTACTTACAGTCAATTTGGATGCACAGCTAGGTCCATTAGGTTTCCAAAGCTATAAATTGTAACAAAGGGAGACTGCCCATTTTTCTCCCATAAAACTGCTGGTGGATTTGAATTACCAGAGATGTGTAGACTTTTGGCTCAGAACACAACTCACTAAGACTCCACCATTGTTGTTGTTGTTGTTGTTATGTATCATCGGGTCACCTGCAACTCATAGCGACCCTATGTACAACAGCCCTAAACCCTGCTCTATCCAGTGTCAATCTTATTGTCTCTGACACACCTACCCCTATTACCCCAGACACTGAATCAATCCATCTCATCAAGGGTCTTTCTCTCTTTCACTGTCCCTGCATGTTCCCAAGCATGACGTCCCTCTGCAAGGACTGGTCCCTCCTTGCAACATGCCCAAAATATGTCAGAAGAAGCTTCAGAATCCTTGCCTCCAAGGAGCAGCCTGGTTTCACCTTCCCAGGATGAACTTGTTCATTGTCTTTGCATTTGGACTCCTTAATTTACACAAAGGGTCTCAACTAAGTCAGTTCAGGTCTGTTTGTTGTAAGGATTTAAATAAACTCATCTAAGTAAATTGTAGAAAAAGTGATGATATAGGCTAGCTCCTATTGTGCTCTGTGTTTTCTGTGTTTTATTGATGTTGCAAAGACATTTGACTGTGTGGATCATAAAAAAAAAAAACTATGGCTAATATTGAAAATAATGAGAATCTCAGAATATTTAATTATACTTATACAAAACCTGTATCTACACAAAGAAGCCATTGCCTGACAGAGCAAGGGAACACTGTAGAGTTTAAAATCTTGAAAGGTGTGTGTCAGGGCCAGAACTTTTCTCTGTACTTATTCAGTCATTATGCTGAGTGAATCACTAAAAAAACATAGACTCTACTTGTTATGCATCAGAGAGCTGGACAATGACCAGGGAGGACAGAAGGAGAATTGATGCTTTTGAGCTTTGGTGTTGGAGAAGAGTGCCAAGGGTACCATGGACTGCTAAGAAAACAAACAGATTAATCCTAGAGAGGGTTAAACCTGGCTGCTCCTTGGAGGCAAGGATTCTGAGACTTCGTCTGACATACTCTGGTCATGTTGTAAGGAGAGACCGGTCCTTGGAGAAGGACATCATGCTTGGGAGGGTGGAGGGAAGGCCCTCTGGGAGATGGATTGATTTGGTCACTGGGGCAATCAGGATGAGTGTGTCGGAGACAGTGAGATTGGCACAGGTCAGAGCAGAGTTTAGAGCTGTTGCACATAGGGTCGCTATGAGTTGCAAGTGACTCGACTGCACATAACAACAACAACAACAACAACTATGGATAAGGTGGTATCAAGACTGGATGAAGACTCATCAACAACCTTTGTTATGCAGATAACACAACTTTGCTTGCTGAAAGTGAAGAGAACTAAAATACTTGCAGTAGAAGATGATGAACTACAGCCTTCAATATGTATTGTAATACATTAAGTAGACAAAAATCCTAATGAACAGGCAACATCATGCTGGATGGGGGAAAGATTGAAATTGTTAACGATTTCATCTTACTTGGATCCACAATCAATACTCCTGGTACCAGCAGTCAGAAGATTAGGTCTCATATAGCATTTGTAGGGTCACCATGAGTCAACTGCGCCTAACAACAACAAAATTGCACTGGAGGAGATTGCCTGTCTTTCTCTCTTGGAGCAGCTGGTGGAGTCAAGCTGCATGCCTTTCTTTGTGTAGCAGTGTAACTCCTTACGACTTGGCCAGCAGAGCTTCAGAAGTGACTGCCAGAGCAGGGAAAAACTGCCTTAGGGATAGGAACAAGTTTCTACTGTAGAATCTTTTTCTTGTCAAAGAATGGGTCCTTGAGGACAATAGATTATGCTTGTTGTCAAGTGTCATCAAGTCAACTCCAACACAGAGTGACCCTATACAGAGAGATCTAAACCCTGCCCAGTGTTGTGCTGTCTTCGCCGTCTCTGCTATGACCATTATTGGAATTGCTAGGTCAAGCCACCTAGTTGAGGGTTTTCCTCTCTTTCCCTGACTCTCTGCTAACCATGATATCCTTTTCCATGGACTGATTCCTCCAGAAAACAAGCCCAAAGTATGTGAGGGGAAAAGTCTTACCAATATTCTAAGGAGTACTCTGACTGCAATTCTTCCAATATAGACTTATTGGTTCCTTTGGAAGTCTGTGATATGTTTCCTACTCTTCATAAAACCACAGTGTACTAGATTGCTTGCCAAAAAAAGACAAAGGGGTTTTAAAATTCTTTCTCATTAACTATTCTCTTTATTGATTTGTTATTCTCTTAAATCTACCTGGGATGAGATGGATTGATACAGTAACTGGAGCAATGTGGGTAGGTGTGTCAGAGTCAGTAAGACTGGCTCAGGTTAGGGCAGGCTTCAATGTAGTTATACATAGGGTCGCTATGAGTCACAGGCAACTCGAAGGCACCTAACAACAACAACAAATCCACAAGAAAGATTATTTACTTGTGCCTAGAAAGTGAACTCTAGTATTATTTTTCTGTTATTTTTCCATCTCAGGAATCTAATTGTTTACATTTGAAATTTTTTTATTCATCTACTTAATTACTTATTCAAGAAATACTTACTGAGTATGAGCTATATTTTAGTCATAGGATTAGGCTTGGAGATGACATGGTTACTATAAATAGACCCAGTTCTTGTTCTTATGGAATTAAGAATTGAATGTTATTGTTGTGAATAGGGTATTTAATATTAACTAAATAATCATGGAGGCATATATCCTTTAGCTAGGGTTTTAGTTAGGAAAAAAAGAACACACAAAACAAAACAAAAAAATCCCACCTTTTTAGATTTGCAGCTACATATTTAAATTACACTCCTAGAGCATTTTTAAATTAAAAAAAAAAAAAAAAGAACACACACGCTAAGAATCTAGCCTAGGCTAGAGTATCAGGAGGACTTGTCCAAGGTTACGAGTAAGTGGCACGCCAAAAACCAAACTTGGGCTGAATATGTAACACAAGATTCCATGTCCTTTCATCATAAAATTATGATGAGCCCACCAGCAGCTTATTTATTCATCCTAAAAGTAATTAAAATAAAATTTATCTTGACTTCTTTTTCCCCCACCTAAAAGTCTTTCATCTTTTCTAATGGGAAATGTTTATCAACTCCCCACTTAAGTATCATATTTTTTAAAAATTTTTCAAATTTCTCCTTTGGGTATTCTCATGAATTATCTAACTGGGGCTGTTCTTTGAATAACCTTGGATATTCTCATGAATTATTTTATCTTATAATTTTTCCATGATATTACTTCTTTGGCAAGTGAATTATTACCCTTTTGAGATGTTTTCTACATGAAAAGGAGGTGTTTCATGGATTCTTAGAGAGTTCTAGTGGCCTAGTGGTTAAGGATGTGTGCTGCCAACACAAAGGAAGATAGGCCGAGTCCAACAAGCTGTTCTTCAGTAGAAAGATGGACAATCTCCTAGTATATGATTTACAGCCTCTAAAAGAACCTGCTGGAGGATTAGCTATGAATCAAGTCCAACTCAACAACAATGAATTTAAATTTATTTGCCAAAAATGCATAAATATTGTTATTTACAGATTCACAATTTCTTTTTCCCTCTTTTTTTGAAATCCATAACTATATATGTCAGATTATTCCTCAAGTACGTTTCACTGAATGAATCACCTACTTGCACCTTCACTGAAAATATTACCTGGGTAAACAGGTATCAATTTTGTTAATGCTTTCAAAGAAGAAAAAAAAACATGTTTGGTCTTACTGATTTTACTTTACTCTTCTTCTGTTTTATTTAAATTGATTTCCATTCTAATCTATTATGTCCTTCTTTCCACTTGTTTTTGGTGACCTATATCAATTAAATTTTTAAACCTAGTTCTTTCTTGAAGGGTTTTGTATAATTTAATAAACTGAGAGTTTAATATACATCTTCAATCAAGAAATTGTATTATATTCTCTTCTTTGAGTTACTTTATACTAATCATATTAGAAGGATGGGAAATCCCCTCCATTGTGCTTAACTGTCCCTGAAAACCTGCCAGAGGGTCAGTTATGGGTTGGTTCTGACTTGACGGTACACAACAGCAACAACAACCACATTATTATGTCAAACAAATGAAATAATTACATTACCAGAGTATTCTAAATCTAGACAACATAAGGTATTAAATATACTACCACAACAGAAAACCTGTTGGTGCTCATGCAAAATCTATACTTGGACCAGGAACAGAGCAAGAAAACACTACATGGTTCAAAATCAGAAAAGGAGTGTGTCTGAGATGTGTCCTTGCTAACACATTTTCAAACTATGTGTAGAATCATTTGGGAGGTTGGACTATATGAGAGGAAATGTGTCAGGATTGGAGGAAGGCTTATCAACAACCTGCATCATGCAGATGACACCACCTTGCTCATCAAAACTGAAGAGAATCTGAAAAATTTGCTGGAGAAATTCAAGGACTGCAGTCTCCAATAGGGATTGAAGCTCAACATCAAGTAAACACAACCTCGTGGGCACATACAGGGCAACATCTGTTTATTCATATATGTAAGTTTTTATGCCATTAATTTCTGGGGCCTTGTTTTTTGCAACTCCTCCAGAGCAACTTGAACTTCCTCCTTCATCACTACTGCCTCTTGGTCATATGTTGTTTATATATAGATACATATAAAATAGATATATGTTGTTTATATGTATATATATAATTATATAGTATACTACGTTATATAATATCTATTATACAATAATATAACAACAATAACAATGACAGCATAGTGAAAGCTCTGTTGCCCTAGTGGTCAGAAAGTTATGCTACCAAGCCCAAGGTGGGCTATTTTAATCTGTTTTTTTGTCAAACATTCTTCTAAGTGGTATAGAACTGGTCTGTGCATTGCTGTATAGAGGTAACTCGTGGCTGCTGTGATGCTAAACACTGTGACACTGATGTGTCAAATGAGATAATGGTTACCCATGGTGGACAGTGTTTGGCGGAGCTCCCAATTAAAACAAGCTTGGAAGCTGGAGTGGCATCTGCTTCCAGAATAGCTGCCTCCAGAAACTCTATGAACTTGGAGAGATGACCAAAGTGTTCATGTCTTTCGTTCATAGGATTGCTATGATTAGTCTACGACTTGATGGCACTTAACAATAACAACACAATGTATATTATATAATTATATAAATTATAATACATGTAAACACGTGTGTGCACTCTTTTATATATAATTATATAAACACATGTATTATATATATATAATTATATAAATGCGTACACGAGTAAACCAAGTTCTTGCTTTCATTACTGGTTTTCTAGCAATTATTCCTACATAACTTCTCTCTCTCTCTCATTCATTGCTATTAAGTTGGAATCAACTCATAGATGATCCTCCAGGAGGTTTTCGGAGGCTGTAAATTGCATGAGCGGAGATTGCCCACCAGAGCAGATGGCGGATTTGAACTGTCTGTCTTGGATTTGACAGCACAACTATCTACCCCCTAGGTCATCAAAGCTCCCTCTGCCTAATTTAGTAGTCAATAATTTGTCAGATTCCTATACCTTTAAGATATTAATAAAATGCATGGATTTTGAGTAGCATTATTGGGAAGTGTCCTGAGTTTGGAGTCCAACAATCTATCATAGACAGGCCTCATTTACATAAAGAAATTCATTATCTAACTTATAAATAATTATAAAGTAGGATAAAAGGCACACAGTTCAAATCCACTAGGTGTTCCATGAGAGAAGGACAGACAATCTCCTCCCTTGCAATTACTGTCTCTGAAAACCAAACAGAGGGTCAACTATAGGTCGATTCTGACTTGATGGCACATAACAATATCCATTTGACAAAAAACCAATTGGGATGCAAACCAATCATGTTTATTGGACACTTAATATGAGATCAAATTCTTCACATTATTTATGCAAACCACGTAGTCTGTGTTGTTGTTTTCCATTGAGTTGGAACTGATCCATAGCTGACCCTCTGACAGGTTTTCAGAGGCAGTTAATTGCACAAGAGAAGACTACCCACCCTTGTTCCTCAAAGCAGCTGGTGCATTTGAACCATGTGCTTTTAAGACTATGGCCCAGGCTTCTTACCACAAGGACACCAGGGCTCCCTAAGCTATTATTATTATTATTATTATTATTATTATTATTTATTATTATTCTTTGGTAACTGAAACTCAGAGCAGTGATTGACTTACCAAGATAAGTGGTTTCAAACTTTAACCATTCTACTTTATATTTTCCAAAAGATAAACAGTGCTCCAAGATGATGTGTTGTTGTTAGGTGTCCTTGTGTCAACCACAAGTCACAGTGACCTTACAAAACACATACTGAAACCTTGCCCTAGCCTCTGCCATCCTCACAATGTCTGCGATGCTCAAGTCTATCATTACAGTCACTGTGCCAGTCCATCTTATTGACCAGGAGGACCTTACAACAATAACAGGGAGATTATGTCTTTTCTATACTCCCTTTATGCCATTTGAACCTAAAGGTAAAGTTTCTCATATTCTCACTGGTTGCATTTAAGTACCAACAAAATCACAAGTAAGATTAAAGGTTAAATCATCATACAAGTCCTGGATTCTGCATGTGCTTCAGTTGGCTACTATTTCTTTGTTTTGCTTTAACCAAACTAGGGAGGTAAAAAGGCTGACACTGAACTCCCATCTCAAACCTGAAAAATTCTCTCTGAATTCCTATGTATTAACCATTGTTAGAGAGAGTAAGTACCAACCAAGGGAATTAAAGTCTAATCCCTCAATAAATAGAGTTTCAGGCAGGGTTAGGAAAAATTCTCTTCCAGCAGCACTCTTAGAAATAAGAGGGATTTACTGTACTCTTTTGCATTATTTGCTGAAGCTTTTGGAATAAGCCACTGTCTGAGTGAGCACACTATGTCAAGATTGAGCTTAACTCTTCTACACTTACGATGTAGATTCATTCTCTGATTGTGCTTCTTCCGTCTTTGGCAAGAGTTTGGCTTAAATAAATTTCTTCATTGTGTGCTGAAAACAATAAATTTAAGATCTCATGACCACAATATCAAAGAATTGTTTAAAAATTTTAGCTCTGACTGAAGAAAAATTTTATTTCAGAAAAATTTTCCAGTTTAGTGAATCCTAAGTGTGACCAATGAATATTACAAGTAGTTTGAATGATTCTAAGGAAATGTCTTTTTTTTTTCAATTTCAGCAGGGGTGAGGGTCATCAATATTATTAGTGTTTTTCTTGCCATGATTAATTTCTGTAGTGTATAATTATTACAAACCTAAATCATAAGAAAAAAGTTATGTGTGCTTTTGGTTTAATTGACCACTAGCTGTAGTAACTACCCATCAATACTTGATGTGAGCATTTTCTGCTTTTCCCTTTACCCTTATCAACTTCAACAAAGTAAAAGTATTGTACTGCCATCTCTTCCTGCTGATGAGGCAGTTCCAACTTTTTGATATAAAGATTCCTTTATCCTCTTAAAAAGTATTGAGACTGCATAGCATGGAAGAATCTAGAGGAAAATATACTGAGTGACGGGAGTTCGCAAAAGGGCAGACATTGTTATAAGATCCCAAAGAAAGGTTTACACACAAAAACATTCCTGGATGGTTACCAGGGATGAAAAGGAGAGAGAAGGAATTACAAATTACTAAATAGACAATGGACAATAAGTTGGGTAAAAGAGGTAAGTGTGTCACGTCAAATAGTCAACCGAGGTGCTCACCTAGGGAGCTGCCCTGATAAGGCATAGGTATTGCCTCTCTGGCAGTTCAAATCCATCAGCCACTCTGAGGGAGAAAGATGGGCAGTTTCCTCCTTTGTGATTTACAGCCTCTGAAAACTTGCTGCAGGGTCAATTATGAGTTGATTCTCACTCAATGGCAAATATCCTTTGTCAACCTGTCTCTGACACACCTACTCCCATTACCCTGCCACTGAGTCAATCCATCTCATCGAGGGTCTTCCTCTCCTGTGCTGTTCCTCCACCCTCCCAAGCATGACGTCTCTCTCCAAGGATTGTTCCCTCCTTGCAACATGCCCAAAGTATGTCAGACAAAGCTTCAGAATCCTTGCCTCCAAGGAGCAACCTGGTTTAACCCTCTCCAGGTCGAACTTATTTGTTCTCCTAGCAGTCCATGGTATATTCAACACTCTTCTCCAGCACCACACAGCTCAAAGACACCAATTCTCTTTCTAGCATCCCTGGTCACTGTTCAGCCCTCTGACACATAGCATGCAATTGCGAAGACTATGACCTGGACCAGGCTCACCTTAGTTTCCAGCCTGACATCATTGCTCTTCAGTACTCTGGAGAGGTCGCTGGCAGTTGACTTTTCCAATGCAGTTTGTCTCTTGATTTCCTGGCTGCTGGTACTAAGACTGTGGAACCAAGATATATATAAGACGTATGTATATATAATTAATGGTAGGTGAAGGGAAATGCAATATACAAGAAGGGGATGATCAGACATCAGGATTGACTCCGTAACTGTAATTTGTGCTATAAAAAGGTGTGTATAAATGACTGAATGAAAACCTCAAATCACATAAAAAGAAATTTTTTAAAGAAAATGCCTTGAGTGCTCGCTTTGGCAGCACATACATTAAAACTAGAATGGTACAGAGAAGATTAGCCCGGCCCCTGCAAAAGGATGACACGCAAATTTGTGAAGCGTTCCGTATTTTTATATGATTAGGTGATGTGCCAAACGTGGTAACGGGTACCTATGGTGGACAGTGTTGGCTGGAGCTTCCCGACTAAAACAAGCCTGGAAGCAGGAGCAGCATCCACTTCCAAAATGGCTTGCCTCCGGAAACTCTATGTATGAACAGTGCTCAGGCCTTTCGTTCATCAGGTCGCTATGAGTCGTCTACGACTCGACGGCACCAAATAACAACTATTGGCATGACTAGAGTCCAGAATAAGAGCTGCATAGTAATGTGGACTGGGGGCGGAGGGTAGCTGTATAACAGTGAAGAGTATTGGGTTTGGGTTTGTTTTTTTTTTTCCCAAAGAGAAAAGGGGTAAGGGGGCAGGTAGGAAAATGTACAACAATGAATGAATGGAAATCCAAGTTCTCTATAAACTTTCGTTAAAATATCAATTAAAAAAGGAGTTCTCAAAGGTATTTTCCACTATAAAACAGCTGTGATATTTTCAAGCCAGTTTACGGCTTCTTTTTTGACAAGAAAAATGATATCAAATGTTCAAGAAGCACTGTTTTTGATCAAGATACTTCATAATATTCAAATACACATTACACAGATTTTATCAAAAGACATTTTAAGCTGTAAATAATAAAGATATGATAAACTACATGGACATATTAGTCATCAACAACAACTTTATTTTTTCCATGTTACTACCTTGGGCTATATTTATTGAATATTTGAGCATTATAATTTATTACTGTCAAAATTATGATAAATTTACCAATTTGAAAGTGGGTTCTGCTATTGAATAATGTAATTTTTTTAAAAAATGAAAACAAAAAAGCTCAAATGTTTACCACAAAGAATGATGACACTATTAATCTCAGTTTAAGGTTCTGTATCTAAAACCATGAATGTCACAGCTGGCTTGTTAGAGTGCCTGCAATAGTTATAAAATCTAGGCAGGTATGGACACGTAAATAAGGCAGTTAGTATTTGTACAGATCTTGGAGTTTATGGATCAAAAAATTGACTATTTCAAAAAACAATTAGTGAGAAGAGTGTTTTCTAATATTTTAAAAATCTGGCTTACTAGAAAGCAGCTAGATTTTTCATTTCTACATTAAATCCACTATTTTAAGTTGTATGTGTTGAAGTATATCACAAAAATCTGGGTATGCAGTTTGAATAGGGAGGAAAATATTAATTGCCTTTTAATATAATTGTGGATATTCTTCTTTGCTGATATGAAGAATTGGCAAGTGGGCGAGCTCTGGTGGCCTAGTGGCAGGAAGCTGCACTGCAATCCCAGAGCTGCACGGTTCAAGTCCACCAGATGCTCTGCTGAAGAGGGAGGAATAATCCCCTCCTGTACCAGTCAGATCTGATTTGACGGTACACACATGAAAAATAATTTTTAAAAAGTGCTTAAAAAAAAGAATTGGCAAGTGGTAATTAGTAATATGGAATCTGAAGCTATTATTTATAAAATTTTCTTACTTTGATACATTTCAATTAACTGCAGTTTAAATGAATGTTTTACCCGTTAATGATTTCATAATATCATGCATTTGTCACTAATGGGCGGGGGTAGTTCACTGACCTATTTAAATCTTCCAGCTACTGACACATTTCTTTAAACCATATTTTTAAAAGTTCAAATTGTTAATATTGTCACTGACTTCATCAGAAAGATATTATTATGAAAGTGTTAACTTACTGGGAAGTTGTCATGCTCATGGGGCATACATATGTTTTCCAAAATTTTATTTTACCAGAAAACTCAAATTTTATTTTTGCCAACTACTGTAAGCTAATGAGTACTGATGGCCCAGTGATAAGCAATTACACTACAATACCAAAGATTCATGGTTCAAATTCACCAGCTGCTCCATGGGACAAGGTCGGGCAATCTCCTCCCATCTGATTTACCGCCTCTGAAAACCCACTGGGGTCAGCTGTGGGTTAGTTCTGATTCAATGGCACACAAAAACAATTGTTAGCTGAGTTTCCATAAGTCACATTCTTACCTTTTTCATTTCTGAGACACTCACTCCCAAGTACCCAAGTTACTTAAGCCTGAATAATCAAAACTTGTCTCTCAGACGTTAGTAAATTATGTTCCAGGGGAAAGGGTGGGGGGGTTTCTATTTCAATTGTATGGGTTCTTTTTCCTCATTCTTTGAATAAGCAGAAGTCATATATATATATATATATTTTTCACATGTTGTCATGTGTGCTCAAGGGTCAATATTTAATAAAATTGGGTTTTCTACTTCATCAAAGATATTCTTGAGTGAAATGGACTTTTCTTTCCCCCTCCTGTTAATGTATGACAATAAAGAATATCATTTCTAGTCCGATTCCTCTTTTAAATTCAATGTAAGACTCCAACAGTTTTGGCTACTATGTCCACGCGAAGATTTGTATTTAAAAGGTGGTAACAATTTCAGTCATAGTCATCCAAACTTAGAAACAACACAAATGTCTAAAAACAGGATAAACTGTTGGGTGGATAAACACTCATAATTGACACTCCATTGAGTTTTCAAGGCTGTAAATCACAGGAGAGGAGATTGCCATCTCCTCTCCTTAAAGCCAACGGTGGATTTTGAACAGGCTTTGGATTAGCAGCACAACTCCCTACATTAGGCTACCAGAGCTCCCTAATTGTATGCTAATACTTCCATTAAATGTAATACTGGCCTATATCCAGGAAAGAATAAAACAGATTAATGGGACTTTCTAAGGATCAAATCCCTATGCACATAAAAAAAAAACCTTCTCCAACAGGGCAAGAAGGAAGCCCACAGACTGAGGACAATTATTTGGCAATGACATATCTGATAAAAAACTTGTATCTAATATTTATAGAATATCCCAGCACCTAAACAAGAAAAAAGGTGAACAACCCAATCACAAAATGGGCACAGGATATGAATAACACTTCACCAAAGAAAATATTCAGATCGTGCACAAAGAGGTGAAGAAATGTTCAAGATCCTTAGGTATCAGAGAGATGCAGATCAAAACAGCTATGAGATATCATCTCACTCCAGCAACAATATCAGAGTTCAATGGCGCAGCAAACAAGTGCTGGTAAGGTTGTGGAGAGATTGGAACTTTTATTTACTGCCAGTGGGAATATAAAATGGTACAGACACTATGGAAGGCAGTCTGGCACTTTCCAAAAATGGAAAATAGAAATACCAATTGACCCAGCAATTCTTACTACTGGGAATATACTCTAAAGAATCCAGAGCCACAAATGGAAACTTGTACATCGATGTTCATAGCAGCATTCTTCACCAACGCAAAAACATGGAAAAAGCCAGGATGTCCAACCACAAACGAATGGATTGAGAAGTTGTAGTACATTCATACAATGGAATACTATGCAGCATGCAGGTGCAATGATTTTTTTTATTATTAAATTTTATTAGTTTTAATGAACATTTACAGGGATTTGGGGTTTTCATTCCTTCATTGCTGCACCATTCTCTCTACCCTCCTCCCCAGTTTGTTCTTCTTCCCCGCCATCCGAATGTCTGTTTTAATTGTCCAGTTGCCACAGTAGGAGCAATGATTTTGTAAATTACTACCTAACTTGGGAGAGACTAGAAAGCAATTGTGCTGAGTGAACTAACTCAGTCCCACAAGGACAAATAATGTTAAAACCATTATCATAGAATGAGTATCAGGATCTAAGAAGTGGGGAAGATGGAAGCAGAGGGGTAAGGATGGGCAGGGAGGGTGGAGTGTTAATCATAGGGTTGCACAATTCGATGGGGGAGGTGAAGGACATGGGAGGGATCTTTTGTGAAAAACAATGTATTCAAACTTTGTAAATAAATCAGTATAAAATGTAAATTTAAAAAAACTCAGAAACACAGCTCAAACAAACGTATGCATACCTATGTTTATGGTTGCATAATTCCCAATAAGCAAAGAATAGAAACAACTCAAGTGCCCATCAACAAATGAATGGATGGAAAAACATGGTACAATCACACAACGGATTATTACACAGCATTTAAAAACAACGAACACGCAAAACTTAACACAATATGGGTGAGCCTGGAGGATATTATGCTGAGTGTAATATCTCAATCACAAAAGGACAAATACGGCATAGCACAGCCATTACAAAATAGGAGAGATGAGGGAGGGGTGGTGGGGGAGAGAATAGGAAAAGAATGGATTGATAAAGAATACTGCATTAGATCAAATGAGGGGAAGAATAATCTGAAAGCAATATATGTGACTAAAGATGACAGAAGAATTGATGCCTTTGAGTTGTGCTGGAAAAGAGTCTTAAACATGGACTGTCAAGAAAGCAAATAGGTCTGTCTTTGAGAAGATGAAACCAAGTTTCTCCTTTGGAGGCTAGGATTTTGAAGCTCTGTCTCTTTGGGCATGTGGCCAGGAGGGACCAATCCTTGGAGAAGGACATCATGCCTGGAAGGGTGGAGAAACAGCACAGGAATGGAAAACCCTGGTTGAGATGGATTGATCCAGTAACTAGGACCATGGGAGCAGGTGTGTCAGAGTCAGCGAGACTGGTTCAGAACAGGGCAGGCTTCAGAGCTATTGTACATATGAGTAGCAGGTGACTCAATGGCACATAACAACAACAACAACATGTATGACAACAATCTGGAACAAGGAGTGTATTGGGGGGGAAGGAGGGGAGAAGAAAACATGCATCAATGAAAAAATGAAAATAACAGATTATAAAAATATTTTTTAAAAATAAATGCTGTTCAGCATCAAAATGGAATGAGTTTTTTTTAAATAATTTTAACGAACATTTACAGATATTTTGGATTCCCATTCATTCATTGGAATGAGCTTTTAAGACCCTTAAAAACACAGGGATATTACAAAATTATTATACTTAATGAAAGAGGCTAAACTCCCTTTCTGCCTCAACATTAAAAAGTATATATTGCATTGTTATCATTGTTGTTAGGTGTCATCTAGTCGTAGACTATCATAGCAACCCTATGAATGAAAGACCTGAGCACTGTTCATAGAGCTTACAGAGGCAAGGCATTTCAGAAGTGGATGCCACTCCTGCTTCTACTTTATTTAAATAAAATATAAAAGGAGCAAGGATAACATGGGGATGGCTGAGTACAACCTCTACCAACTCCACAAGGGACAACTGTCCCCACCAACAATATCCACAATAGAAAATAGATAGCTACAAGGTCGGATATGGTCTCCGGCACCCACTTTCACCAATTCCAATACCAATCCTAACAGTAACTAGTAAGAAATTCATTACAGTGAAAACACAGACTTGACAGAACCTTAGTTGTTTGATTGACTGACTGAGTGAATGAATGAGATAACATTGCCAAGTAGAATGATCACATGGGGTTAAAGGGAAGTCAACAGGCTATGTTGTCAACAAGCAACAGTAAGCAATCCAAAACCATAGTTAACAGGCTATGCAAGTTGGCAGCAATATTCAATAACTATATAATCCCTCAGTCCTCCAGTAGGCTTCGGCAAAAGCCTCTGGCTCTGGTCCCATGGAGTCCCTAGTTAGGTGCAGCCAAATAAATTAGCAGCAGTCCAAAATCAGACCAATGTCATTGTGCTTCTCAGTCCAGACAGCTACTTGTCAGACTCAGTGAACATGTTCATCAACAGTATTTCAAATTGCCAATCAACAAATGAATGGAGAGAGAGGCTCTGGTATATTTACACAATGGAATACTATGCAGCATTGAAAAACAAGGAACTCATGAAATATTATGCAAAGTGGATGACCCTGGAGGACATTATTCTGAAATATCTCAGTCACAAAAGGATAAATATTGCATAGGGCCATTGTTGTAAAACAGGACTGACATCAGGGTTGAGGGAAGGCAGAGAAGGGGGGGAGGAATGATGTATACGGCATTGAAATGGATGAGGGAGAGAACTGTTTAAAAGTGATTTATGATTGGGTATTATTGTCATGACATGAGTTCAGAATGAAGGCTGTACAGTGGAGTGGACTTGGGAGGAGGATTGCATATCAATGAAAGAATTTTTCTTTAACTTTTCAAGGAGAAGAGTGAATTGGGGGGAGGGGGTGGCAGGAAGAAAAATGCAACAATGAATAACTGGAAACCCTAAGTCTCTGTAAACTTTCATTAAAATTAATTTTTTTTAAAAATCCCAGTATATCACATTGTGTTCTGACCTCAGTCTACGATACACAGTCTCTCACTGCAGACGACTTCTCATGCTCCAGCAAGCTTGGGTTAAGTCAACAAGTCATCCTGCCACTTCCTTGTTGGTCTGCCTCCCCTCTGCTAAGGCTGGGTTTCTCTTATTTAGCTCTTGTTCTGGGACTTACACAGCTGTTGATCATGTAAGCAGACCACATCAGAAAGAGTTGAGGCAGCTGAATCAGGTTCATGTGCTTGCAGGCCAGAGTTGAGGCAGCTAGCTAAACACTGGTCTAGGAAAACCATTTTAAGTCACAGATCCACTACACCACATCTAGAAAATGTAAACCAAACAATGGTGACAGGAAGCAAATCAGAAATTACATAAGAATGGTGGTAGAAGGAAGAAAAAATTACAAAGACAAAGAAATTTCTGAGATTATTATCTTGATTCCAGTAAGATTTATTGTGTGTGTATATAAATACATAGAACTCAAGTGGCCTAATGGATGAAGAGTTACACTTTCAAACCAAAGGCACAAGGTTCAAATTCACCAAATGCTATGTGACAGAAAGATGGACATCCCTTCCTATATGATTACAGGCTTTGAAAACTCACTGGAGTTATGAGTCCTCTGCACATAACAACAAATAAGAGTATGCTTAAGATCAACTATGTCAGTCTCCAGATTAAGATGTGCCTTATCAGATCATCATCTTCTCAATTGCTGCTAAGAAGCATCTGAGAGTTGTGCAATTACTAAGGATGACAGAAGAATCAATGGTCTTGAGTTGTACTTCTAGTGTAAAGTACTGAACATACCATGGAACGCCAAGAGAATAAACAGATCTGCCCTGAAGAGGGTGAAACCAAGTTGTTCCAAGGAGGCAAGGGTAGTGAAAGTTTGTCTCACATACTTGGGGCATGTTATGCCATGCAAGAGGCCAGTCCTTTGGAGAAAGACATCATGCTTGGAAGGGTGGAGGACAGGACTGCACAGGAGAAGATGACTTTGGATGAAACGGACGACACAGTCACTGTGGCAATCAAGTATGTCATGTCAGATGGTGGTGCGGTTGGCTCAAGACAGGGCAAGGTTCAGAGTGGTTGTTCGTTCATGGAGTTGCTATGAGTCATACTTGACCTAATGGCACATAACAAAAATAACAACATCCGGTTAATATGAGAGTCCAGATAAACATAGATAAATCTTGAAATTTATCAAATCATACACTATACACCAACTACATTTATCAAATCATATACTATACACCATTCAGCTGTATATCAATTTTACCTTGATAAATTGGTAAGAAAGAAGAACTAAAGGGTTACAGGATATAATGGTGACTGCTATGTGCAATTAATAAAATATAATCAAAGGAAACCATGCAAGCGTGCAAGAATGATTAAAGCCTGAGAGCAGCTACCCCAATAAAAAAACTCACAATCCCTTTCCTGTTTCTAGACCTGAGCCAGTTTTCAGCTTCAGAACCTAACGACTGAAGGAAAGGCTGGCCTTACAAGCGAAAAACTTTACAATAAATAGCAAGTGTTTATGATAATAACCCACCCAGTCCTTCCTCAAAGAAATCTATGGACATTATTCAAGTAAAAGTACACTGCGGAAAGGAGACTGTCAACGCATTTTGAAGACTTGTAAATGAAAGATCTAATTTGACATTAATATCTGAGAAGCATTGTCAT
Organism: Elephantulus edwardii; assembly: GCF_000299155.1. Classification (NCBI taxonomy): domain Eukaryota; kingdom Metazoa; phylum Chordata; class Mammalia; order Macroscelidea; family Macroscelididae; genus Elephantulus; species Elephantulus edwardii. The sequence goes on along the minus strand of NW_006399907.1, from coordinate 2,249,566 downwards.
GACTCTCTTGTGAAAGCAGGACTAATATACATGCCAGATAATAAATGGGATACAGCTAGAGATTCTACTTCCAATTGGTCCACTGGCTCTACAACCATTTACCATCACCAAACTATGAAGTCAGCAGGACTTCCATACTGGTTTCATAACTCATGGTATAAGAGGTATAGAATTAGCCAAGTCAAAGCCCTGACATTTTCTCGGCTGACAAGGAACAATTTCAGGAAATAGCATAGGATCAAGAACCAGTGGTAGGTAATAAAAGAAAAAGATCAAGCTGCACTGAAGGCAATGGCAAAAAATAAGGCCCCAGCTATGGATGGAATATCAACTAACATATTCCAACAAACAAATACACACATGGATGTGTTCATCAAGCTGTACCAAGAAATTTGGAAGACAACTACCTGACCGACAAACTGGGAAAGATCCATATTTGTTCCCATTCTCAAAAAACCGTGATCCAACAGAATGTGGGAATGTAGAAAAGTCCATTAATATCACATGCAAGCAAGATCTTGTTGAAGATTATTCAGAAATTGTTAGAGCAGTGCATTGACAGAAACAGCCAGAAATTCAAGTTAGATTTAGAAGAGGCATTAAGGATATAATTTTTTGATCCCTCGGCCTTTCTACTAGAAATTCAACAGGTCATGCACCAGTCACTAGGGTTCCTTAAAGTCTTTGTTATTAATCAATTTTTACATCATACAGAGCTAGTATTTTTTATTATATTTTTAATTAATTAATTAATTTTAATGAAAGTTTACGGAGACTTTGGATTTCCATTCATTCATTGTTGCAATTTTTTCCCTGACCAACCTACCCCCAGTTCACTCTTCTCTTTGAAAAGTAAAAGAAGAATTCTTTCATTGTTATACAATCCCTCCCCCCAAGTCCACTCTACTGTAATGCAGCCTTCATTTTGAAAAGTAGAAGAAAAGTTCTTTCTTTGTTATACAATCCCTCTCCCCAAGCCCACTCCACTATGCCCAAAGCAATATATCTCCTGATCTATTGACTGCTGTACCAAACATGTTGGGGATCCAAGTAAGATGAAATCATTGACAGTTTCAATCCTCTATCCATGTATCATGATGTTGTCACTGTCCCAGTGGTAAGGATCTTTGTTTTCTTGATGCTGAGATGTAATCTATATTGAATCCTGCGGTCTTTGATCTTCTGCAACAATCATTTTAGTCCTCCTCACTTTCAGCAAATAAATGCAGTAGTTGTTAATAAGTCTTCCTCTGATCCTGATGCCACTTTACTCGTTTGTACAGAACCAAAATGCAAGTTCAAACTGCCCTCTTGTGGTGAAACATTGCTGTTTGGGCTCAGAGCTCCAACCTGCAGCATCAGTGTTTTACTGGAACTTCTCATTTCTTCAGATAAACAGTAAGAGGAAAGAAAATAAAACAAAAGCAAACTACCTAAATAGGTATAAGGAACAGAGACATGTTAATAGGCAGTTCACCTTTATAAATTGTGGTTATAGGCAGTTCACCTTCATAAATTGTGGTTATTCTTAGACTTCTCAAAAAGAATATAATGACAATGTTGGTCAGTCATAAGGAGAAAAATTGAATGACCTCTTCTAGCAATAACTATGAAGACTCTCTAATTCAAACAGAGATGAAACTGATTTTGCAACAAATAAGTACTGGGCTTCTAGACAAATATTGGCAGTTTGAAGCCACCCAGAAACTCCATGGGAGAATGACCAAGACATCTGCTCCCATAAAGATTTTTTTAAAAAACAACAACAACAACAAAAAAAAACCTCTTCATGGAATTGATTCTGACTCAAAGCACCAGTCCATCAGCTTTCTGAGGCAGGTGAAGACTGCCCGTCTTTCCCAGAGAGTCAACTGCTGGTGAACTGAAACATGCCGGCCTTTGGGTTGTTGATCTTATGAACAATCGATTCAATTCTTGCCTTATCTTGTGCCATCCTCATTATCTCTGATACACTCAAGTCCACTGCTGCAGTCACTGTGTCAATTCATCTTATTGAGAGTTTTCTCCTTCTTCACTGATGCCTCCACCTTTCCAAGCATGATGTCCCTTTCCAAGGCCTGACATAACAACATGTCCGTAGTATGTGAGACAAAGTTTCACTATTGTTGCTCCTAAAAAAATATATATTTTTTAATGTTAATAGCAATTTATTTATTTTATTTGTGTAAACATCCAATTTAGTTTTAATGTTTTCCAGTAAAGTTGTGATTCTAAATAGAAATGTTAAATTACTGTAAAAAAATTAGCTTTTTAAAGGACCAAGTTTATCAGTAACGTGTGGCAGAGTCCAGTGACGTTTAGAATAATTAAGGCTTTTACAAATCCTAGTCCTAAACAAGAGTATTATTTATAAAGAAGTACATACTGACTCTAACATTCAACTTAATGAAAAGAAGACACTGTGTGTTCTTCCTGAATAACACCATTAGTTTCTCACATCTTATGTTTACATCTACTCTGAATTATTTTGTAATAGTCTTCATTTATTTATACTTCACAACTTGGATGACTTCTCTTTTTTTAATTAATTTCAAATTTCAGTGAACATTTACAGAGATTTTGGATTTCCATTCATTCATTGTTGCACTTTTCTCCCCCACCCCCACCCCATACCCCAGTTTGCTCTTCTCTTTGAAAAGTAAAAAAAAAAAAATTCCTTCATTGGTATACAATCCCCCCACACCCTACTCTACCCCTACCCTGAGTATACTCCACTCTGCAACCTTCATTCCTAACTCTTATGATAATCATGTTGTTGTTGTTGTTGTTATGTGCCATCAAGTCACTTGCAACTCATAGCTGCCCTATCTACAAGAACCCTAAACGCTGTTCTATCCTGTGCCAACCTCACTATCTCAAACACACTCATTCCCACCACTCCACTCACAGAATTGATCCATCTCATTGAGGGTCTTCCTTTCCTGCACCGTCCCTCCGCTCTCCCAAACATGATGTCCCTCTCCAAGGACCAGTCCCTCCTTGCAACATGCCCAAAATATGTCAGACGAAGCTTCAGAATCCTTGACTCCAAGGAGCATTCTGGCTTCACCTTCTCCAGGACAAGCCTGTTTGTTCTCCTAGCAGTCCATGGTATATTCGACACTCTTCTCCAGCACCACAGCTCAAAGGCATCAATTGTCTTTCTATCATTCCTATTCACTGTCCAACTCTCTGATGCATAGCAAGTAATTACAAAGGCTATAGCCTGGATCAGGCACACCTTAGTCTCCAGCCTGACATTGTTGCACTTCAGTACTCTTGAGAGGTCCCTCACAGCCGACTTTAACAATGCAATTCATCTCCTGATTTCCTGGCTGCTGTTACCAAGAGTGCTGACTGTGGAACCAAGTAAACTAAAACTGTTAACTGTCTCTTCACCATCCATACTGATGCTGCCAATTGGCCCAGTGGTGAGAATCTTTGTTTTCTTGATATTGAGCTTTAATCCATATTGAAGACTGCAGTCCTTGACCTTCTGCAGCAAGCGCTTCAGGTCCTCCTCAGTTTCAGCAAGCAGGGTTATGTCATCTGCATAACGCAGGTTGTTGATGACTCTTCCACCAATCCTGATGCCACATTCCTCCTCGTACAGCCCAGCATCTCAGATTGAAAAGGTATGGAGACAAAATACATCCTTGATGGACCCTTTCTTGATTTTGAACCATCCAGTGTCTCCCTGCTCTGTTCTGACAACTGCCTCTTGGTCCAAATATGCCCTAAAATATATTGTTTTTAAACTGTTCTCTCCCTCATAGGTTTCAATGCAGTATACATAATTCATCCAGTTTTTCCTCATTCTTACCCTAACCCTGATGTCAGTGCCATTCTACAGCAGTGACACTATGCAGTGTTTGTCCTTTTGTGACTGAGATGTTTCACTCAGCATAATGTCCTCCAGGATCACCCATTTTGAATAATATTGTGCGAGTTCCTTGTTTTTCAATGCAGCGTAGTATTCCATTGTGTGACTATACCACAGCTTCTCTATCTATTCATTTGTTGATGGGCACTTAGGTTGTTTCCAACTCCTTGCTATTGTGAACAAAGCTGCGATAAACATGGGTGTGCATATATCTGCTTGGATGGTGGTTATGGTCTCTTTAGGGTATATTCCCAGTAGTGGAATTGCTGGGTCAAATGGTATCTCTATTTGCAACTTTTTTGAGAAAGTGCCACATCGCTTTCCCCATGGTTGCACCATTTTACACTTCCACCAACAGTAAATAAGGGTTCCAGTTTCTCCACAACCTCGCCAGCATTTTTTGCTTGCTGTTCTGCTAAATTCTGCTAGTCTTACTGGGGTGAGATGATATCTCATAGTTGTCTTGAATCGCATCTCTCTCAGAGCTAGGGATTTTGAACATTTCTTCATGTGCTTGTTGGCCATCTGTATGTCTGTAATTGCCGTCAAGTCACTGTCAACTCATAGCTACTCTATGAACAAAAGACCTAATGCTTTTCCATAGCTATCGTTGTTTCTCCAAGTTCATAGAGTTTTCAGAGGCATGTGGTTTAGGAAGTGGATGCCACTCCTGCTTCCCAACTTGTTTTACAAGTGAGAGGTCCACCAAGCACTGTCCACAATGGGAAACCATTCTGGTGTTTGATATCCCCATGGCACAAGGTTCAGCATCATAGCAAACCCAGTTTACGTCATACAGAACATTGACAAAGAGTGATGTACAAAGTGGAAGAATGTTCCTCTAGATATAACAGCGCTGGTTTCATTTAGCAGTGGTTAAGTGTTGTCAAGTTGAATGTGACTCAGAGTACTCTTTGCACAAAAGACCTGAACTCTGTTCTATGATTAACATCATTTCTGTACATTTATAAGAGAGTTTGTAGAGTTTCCAGAGGCACCTAATTTAGGAAGTGGGTGCCACTCCTACTTCCCAACATGAATCAATCTGCAAGCTCATCCAACCATTGTACATAATGGATAACCATTATATTTGACACGACTATGGAATAGTGTTCAGCATCACAGCAATTCCAAGTTGTTCGGTACAGCAAATAGACAAATGATTGCTGTGTCCTTTCAAGAATATTCTTCTAAAATTAATAAATGTGGCCTGAGGGCCATACAGGATTTAAAAAGCCACAGCCTTGAGCAGGGCTCCACCCTTACCCTTAGTCTAAGGCTCAAGGGTCACCCACTTTTGAGGAGGGAAAAATAACAGTAACACACCCCAAAAAAGACCTCAAAAACTTGCCTTGCCTGACTGCCATCAAGACAAAACCACCATCAACATGACTGCCAGACAGCCAGCCCACTTCCAGAATAGAGGGAGACTCCCCAAGTCCCAGGGCAGCCCCCTATAAAACCCAAGACCCTGAAATGATACTCGACGGCTGAAGTATAATGAATTTTTCTTCAGCTAAATTTTAAGGGAGTCTATGTTACAAATAAGTTCTTTTCAGATAAAATCTTACGCTGTTGTCCATAAACATAAATGTTATCCTCGAACTACTACAGTTCTATTTAAACTTCTTTAAATCTTCTCTCTCTTTCAAGGCTTCAGAGCTGGACAGATGCAAGCCTTTAGCACTCCTGATTGGCCTGTGAGCTGATAGTATAGTTTTACCTGAACAATGAGTATGATTTTGAGTTCTTTTGTGATGAGAATCAATTTCTTCACAGACAGCTTCTGCAATGCCAGCAGGAGCTAAGGTCAAACTCCATTATCTCATAGTAATCAAGTGGCTGAAGATCATTCTTTGTCATCGATGGATGATTGCAAGGCCACATTGGTGGCATCTGGTTTGACCATGTCTCTGGGATGCTCTGTAGACTAACCCCTTGTAGCAACACTGAGTATGAATTTTCTGCAAAGTTGTCATATTTGTGGTTTGAGATGTGGTTTTGTCTGGTCCTCTGGGGAGACAGGAGTGTTTCTATATTTTCTGAGGCCAACAAGTCTGCTTGGGAATGATGGCTGGGGCTCACAGTATTGTTTATGGCAAGAATTGGAGATCTAAAATTTAAGTCTGAAAGCTGAGCATTCATGGTGTTGAGTTTTCCCTGTGCTGCCCTCAGAGTCGAAGGGCGGGGGCTTTGGTCCAGGAGATCAAAGGATGATGCAGAAGGCTCACTGCTGGTATTAGTAGCTCTCTTCTGGTTTTTATTTTGCTTTCAAAGCCTTTGTTAGTTTCAAATAAATTTTGCATATCCAAGGAGGGTCTTATTTACATCCTCATTCACTTGAATTAATTCAACAGTTACATCTCATTCTTCAACTCCACCTGGAGATCCATGAACCTCACCTGCGTTCACGGCTTGTCTTACAAAGTTTCTGCAGCAGCTCTGTATCTTCAGTTTTCAGGTCTAGGGGTGGCTCCATTAATATGGCAAACAGCACTCTCACGCTCATCTTCACCATATCCAACTCACTGTGTCATTTTCCAATCTGTTCTTGGACCAATATAATGGTTGAGCCCTTGGGAGCAACTACAGAACAAAGAAGCTGGTGCAGGAGGAGCAGATGTTGGATGAGATCTGATCAGTCTCTTGTCTTGTTTCAGCCTCTGCATTTGAGGAAGGAAACTGCACACCTTTCCTAAGCAGATCAAGACGTACCTCTTTTATTTCACTTACATCCACACTTCCTAGGAAACCCTGTGACCAAATCTTAATGAAGTTCAAGATTTTATTCTGAATATCTAACGCCAAGGTGTATCTGGGGTTTGGCAGCTTAATTAAATTATCTTTCACAAATTCCTTCTTCACAATCAGAAATTGGAAGTTTGGGCCACAATTCTGCATGCACATGTCAATGAGTGACAAATTGCATTGCTTTATGGTTGTAGTTTTTGAAAATCCTTTTCTTCAAAGCTTTTACTGCATTTTTATGCCCATCCTGCATAGTGTTGATTATATATCACATGTGTATAAACTGGCCCCCATCTTCAGTGTGAACCCCAACAAATGTAGCCTTTTCTACAAGGTTTCCCACAGAGGTCCTGTAGGGATGCTGGGCATTCTTCCAAAACACCATGGTAACCTCAGAGAGCCGGGCCCAGGAAATCCACCTCCACCACTCGGTGGCTCCTGAATCCCTCTAATGAATATATTGATTACACTTTCTCCAAGACATAATTGCTTGCTCATTAGGCAGTCCAAGTACTGTTCTCCAACACCAAAATTCAAAGGCTTAGATTCTTCTTCTGCCATCCTTATTCATTATCCAACTTTCAGTTGCATGGCAAGTAATTGAGATGATCATGGTTTGTATCAGGCATACCTTAGTCTTTAAACTGATATCTTTGCTCTTCAACACCTTGGAAAGGTCCATGACAATATATTTTCCCAGTGTGAGTCTGATTTCATTTCTTGACTCTTAGTATGAGGGGTACTGACTGTGGATCCAAGTAAGATTAAATCACTGACACATTCTATCTTTTCTCCATTTATCATGATGTTGCCTATTGGTCCAGTGGTAAGGATCTTTGTTTTCTTGATACTGAGATATAACCCTTATTGAAGGCTCTAGTCTTTTCATTTCTGCAGCAAGTTTTCAAGTGCTTAAAAAAATTACAACCTAGAAAATCCTGGAACAGTTCTCTTCTATCATGGACAGTCACTGAATTCATTAACAACACTTGAACAGCATTAGGGCACACGATACCAGTAACCTGCTTTACAATATGCTGCTTTATAATTGAAAATCTAAAATATATGCATATTTTAAATATCGTTTATGTGCTCCTTGGAGGCAAGGATTCTGAAGCTTTTTCTGACATACTTTGGGCATGTTGTAAGGACGGCCCAGACCTTGGAGAGGTCGTCATGCTTGGGAGGGTGAAGGGACAGTGCAAGAGAGAAGACCCTCGATGAGATGGATCGATTCAGTGACTGGGGTAAAGAGTGTAGGTGTGTCAACAGAGACAATAAAGTTGGCTTAGGAGAGAGTTCAGAGCTATTGTACATAGTGTTGGTATTTGTAGCAAGTGACTTCACAGCACATAACAACAAGAACGAGTTTTAGTAAATACCTACCTTCAAGATCAAAATAAAAAACATTACATTACCTAGAAAGGGGTTTTTGGTATATTCACAGAGTTGTGCCACCATCACCATTCTCTAACTCCAGGACATTTTTATCTCCTAAAAAATAGCCCCCAAAGGCATTAATTTTAATGTATGGTGTGCACACAATTTCAGACAATTGTAAAAAAAAAAGTTTTCTTTTTTTCCGCCAATAACTACAAAATAAAAAGGGTGTAGATAAACGACTTATGTCTGAGAACATACACCAAAAATTCTTGAATACTACATAAATTCTGGAGGTAAACTGCCCGTGTTCCTAATGTAGTCATTGCTGGTCATTCACCTTCGGACACAGGCCGGAAGCTTATTATCTGATGTTTAGTGTTTTAAAAATGGAAAAGAGTTACAGATGTCCAGTTTTTAATAGAAAATACTTTTTCCTTCTTTTAAAAAAATTAATGACATTTATAGAAAAAAAAAATCTAAGTTTTGCAGTATCTAGGACTAGGTAACAAACTGCGGCATCTTTGGTGCCAATCATGGTGCTTCTGAACTCTGAAGCTATTTATTTCAAGAACTGTTTTGAGAGCTTGGCTTTAATGGCTAACAAGCAAAGTGCTTGAATTGTTATTTTTAAACTTTTACAAAGTGCCAAATATCACTATTGTCCTTTTTTTAAAAAAAAATTTATTGTCATGATCATTTAGAGAGATTTTGGATTTCCATTCATTGTTGCATTTGTCACTGTTTTCCTTCTATCCATCTAGTTTTCTTTCCCATTTTTGCTTTTGGATAGCCATTGTCTAATTTGCTTCATACAGTTTTTTGCATAAGGGAGCACACAACTCACAAGTGACAGAGTTTATTTTATAAGTGGATATAGAAATGACCAAAAAATGGCTTCAATTCTATGTTCAAAGCATCTTAGGGCATTAGTCTGGGATCTCGTTGGTCCGTTGAGTCTGACATTTTTAGGAATTTAAGTGTTCTACATTTTTCTTTCATTTTATTCAGGACTGGGTTTTTTGTGTGTTTTGTTTGTTTTGTGTGTGTGTCCCTAGTTAATGCGGTCGGTAGTAGTAACAGATCACCATCTTAGCTCTGATCTCAGGTTAGAAAAAGTTCACGTGGACTGTTTAATAGCCTATTTTTTTTTCTCTGAGCCTTTTATTTCCTTCATTATCTTGCTTCATTTAAGAGGTCTATAGTTGTGTCTCAGATGGCCTCTTGCAAACTTTGAAGACTTTGGATGCTATTCATCAACTTAAGATGTTGTTAGGTGCCATCATGTATGACTCATAGTCATATGACTATATGAGAGATGAACACTCCTCCTTCTGGAGACTTCTTCATGATCTGAATCCTGTCCCATCTTGTGCATCCTCCTAATTTCTGACACTTGAGCCCACTCCTTAGGTCATCCTGTCAATTACCCTTGCTGAGTCTCTTTTGCTGACACTTTCCAAAGAAATGGCTCCTTCTAGCAACAAGCCCAAAGTATATGAGTCAATTTCACCACCTTTGCCTCCAAAGAGCACTCTGGTTACACTTTTTCCAAGGCCTGTTTGCTTCTTTGGCAGCTGATGAGATAATTAGCATTCTTTTCCAAAACCAAAAAACAGTTTATCTTCTTGAATTATTTTCTCAGCATACAGACTGAATAGATAATTAAGTCTGAATTGTTATGTCCATTGACTTAAATTGTCTACAGTGATTAGTCTCAAACATTTTGACCCAGAAAACCAACTCCACAAGAGGTTGTTTCAATATATGAAGGAAACCGTAATTGTGCCCTTTATGTGATGTTAATTATGTGGATTCCCAAGAAATTTATCATTAATATCACATGCAAACAGAATTATGCTGATTAAAAAAAAAGGCTTAATGGAGTACATCAAGAGAAAACTGCCAGAAATACAAGCTGGGTTTAAAAAAGGATGTGTACTAGGGCTAACATTGTGGATTTCAGATGGATCTTGGTTGAAAGCTGATAATACCAAAGTCTATTTGTGGGGTTTTTTTGTTGTTTTTTTTACTACTCAGGCATTTGACTATGGATCACAACAAATTATACATATAGCTGAGATTTCAGACCACTTAATTATGTTCATGTGAAACCTGAAACCTATACCCAGACGAGCAGCTATTGTCTGAACAGAGTAAGGGAACACTTTATGACTTAAAATCAAGAAAAGAGTGCAACAGGGATGTTCTTTTCTCCATACCTTTTCTTTTTTTTTTTTCTCCATACCTTTTCAATCTATATGTTGAACAAATCATTTTTAGAAGTCGGACTCTTTGAAGAATGTGGCAGCACATTAAGAGGAAGACTTATAAACTGAGTTATAGAAATGTCACAACTTTGCTCACCAAAAAGTGAAGGCTTGAAGTGCTTGCTGTGGGAGATGAATCAGGGTGCTATTTGGAAGTAAGGATGTTGAAACTCTCTCTCACATACTTTGGATATGTTGTAAGGAAAGAGCAGTACCTGGGAGATATCATACTTGGAAAGCTACAGGATCAGTGCACAGTAAGATTTTTTACAAGGAATGAAACAATGACTGTGGTGATGTGATCAGGTGTGAAGAGTTGGCGAGGTTTGTTCTGGATAGGACAAGGTTTAGAGATGTTGTTCACAGGGTCCGCTATGAGTCATAGTCAATCTGAAGGCACTTAGCATATATGCAGCACATAGAATTTTGTGTATTGACGCCTACAAGTACACTTAAACATATATACGGACTGACTCCTTTATACCTTGCCTGCCTATACATATCCAGATTTACTACATAACCTCTTTTGGTAGTTTTTATTATTTTTGTAACATTGTATATTTTCAGTTTTTTTGAGGAAAAATCATAGTTTTTGTATCATTTTGTAATCTTACTAGCACTGTGTAAAAGTTTGGATTACTATGCTTGACTTTTCCCGTAAAGCTTAACAGTCTGGTAGAAAGATTCTTGCATATGTCACTCAGACTATCTGGAACTGGGGAAAGCATACAGCTGCAGGAGATAAATCCAATTGCAGTGTAAAAATCCAAATTCCAGCTTTTCAGTGGACTAAAAGATTCAAGTAAAGTTATCATTATTTGAGAATGCTAACACAAATACTAACAAAGTTGAGGCAGGTTGGAGAAAATAACAGGGAAGTAACTGATATAGCACAAGTATGTTCTCAGCAATAAGGGCTGAGAAATAAAAACTGAGAGGACATATTCAGAAAAATGAAAAGAATCAAGAATAGATGACCCAAGAAATGTTCTTTTTATAGTGATGACAAACAAGGAACGAAGGGAAAGAGTTAAGTGAAAATACAAGGTGGAAATAGTTAAGGATGAAGAAAAATATACTCATCATAATAGTACAGAAACTCCACAGACAAAAAATGGTATCTTGGTAGAAAAAAGAATGTTCACAAGGCCCTGGAAGAGGAAGTTTTTGTAAAAGTGACCAATCTCCACAAGAGTCCACAATTAAGGTTGCATGGTGGAATGCACTTGGGGTGGTGGGAGGGGTGTGGGGGGATTGTGTACCAGGGAGGGAGTTTTTCTATTACTTTTCAGAGAGGAGCGAACTTGGGGGTGCGGGGGGCTGGGCAGGAAGAGAAGTGCAGCAATGAATGAAGGGAAATCCAAAATCTCTGTAATTGTTCATTAAAATTATTAAAATAAAAAAGGATAAAATTTAAAAAAGTAGCAACCACAATAAATTTTTTTAAAAAGTGACCAATCTCTCATCCAGCCATATCAAAGCTTTTTCACTTTCTTAAAAGCAAGAGTTTTAAAAACTAGACTCCCTCAAAGCTTCAAACTTACTCAATATTAACTTGTAAAGAAACGAAAGGATACAAAATGAAATTGAATTTCCCACATCTCTTCACCTACACCTGTTTGCACCATGCTTTGATATGAATTGAAGAAATACACCAAATAAAATGGAAATTATGTCACAACAGAATTTTATAGCAGATATATTTAATCATATTATGACAATGATTATAGTTATCTGCCTCAGTAACTTCATCTAATAAAAAGGTATTAAGATGGCTTAAAGTTGATTAAATTTTAGTTTTCACAAGTTTATTTTATCAAGAGATAACAGAAGATTATTCAAAATAGGTAAAAACATAATAGTAGTGCTTCATGTTTTT
>NW_006399907.1:2236202-2236735 GCF_000299155.1 Elephantulus edwardii | reverse complement strand
GACTTGGAGTGGAAGTCTCGCTGAACATCTTTCTAGATCTCAGACAATCCAGAGTTCAAGCGACGTAGGACTTTAATACTGTTCTTGTATTGTTGGAGTTTGTTTTTGTTTTTTTAAAGTAATTGCTCTTACCACCTATCATCCTTTTTTAAAAAAAATCTCGTTGAGTACTTCTATGTTGCTTGTGTTTCTCAGGTAAACCACAAATCATAAATACCTGAAGCAAATCAAGAGTATTTAGGAGTTAACACTGTTGTAGTTTAGCGGATCCCATGTCCTGGTGACTGCCTTGTCTTACCGAGTAGAACTGTTGCGTGCAGTTTGAAAGTTAGGATTCTAAACAAATTAAAACTCATTAGGCAACCTGGATTCATGCCTCTGAAATGTGATATTGGCAAAGAGCCTTGAACATTCCATGGATTGCCAAAAGAACAAAAAAAAAACCCCTGTCTAGCAGAAAATGCAACCGAAGATTAATGAAACTTCATCTCCTATACTTTGAACATGTTGTCTGGAGGGACTAGCCTTTGGAA
>NW_006399907.1:2227465-2236102 GCF_000299155.1 Elephantulus edwardii | reverse complement strand
CCTGTAGAGCAGCTGTAGATTCTTCACTGGGTAAGGAATCTATCAAAACATCTATGTCTTTTGCTGTTCGTGCAATAAGTGCTGCAAAAAGCTGTGCATATTCTATATGAGAGAGACAGAATTCAAAGAGAATATTGGAAAATAGGTTTCAGAAATCAAAATTAAATTTTAGATTACTGACAGAGAAAATGTCATGTAATATTTTCTGTACCAAGTTTCTGATATTTAAAATTAAGGTTACCACACCAACTCTATTATATGTATAAAATGTATAAAAAAGAATTAATCTTAAAAATAACTGAAATGAAAATTAAACACTATTTTATTAATACTTGACTACAGTTATAAATGGAGTGTCCTCTTTACTAACAGGCTCCCCAGTGGTGCTGTGGTTATAGTGCTTGTTAACCAAAAGTTTAATGGTTAAATCTACTGGCAGCTCCAAGAAGAAAGACATGGGAATCTGTTCCTGTAACAATTTACAGCTTTGTAAAGTGTACAGGGTAATCTACTTTGTCCTATGAGCCAGGACCTGACTTAAAAAGCATGGGGATGTTTTCCTTATTAAGGACCCACAAAACAAAAATAACAACAACAAAGTTAATTTGGCTGAATTCTACAAATTCTCCTCCTTAATGAGCAACAGGGAGTTAGGAATTGTTATGCAAGTTTATTTCTTTCATGACAAATAAAACATGCAGTAATATTCTCAAACAATAACATTTTTAAAAGAAAATCATAATAGGTGTAATTTCTTATAATTTTATCTTAAAGTATTATGAGAAATATGAGTCAGAAAAGTCCTGCAATTCCCCAAAATACCACAATTTATTTACCTTCTGTAGGATTAGCTGGTTGATCTTTGTTGATTGTCGTCTGAATATTACTAAAAGAGGCAGGTGGACCACATTGCTGCAACACTCCAATGGCATTACAAAACTGATCTGCAAGCTTGAGGCCAAAGGAAACACATCAAAATTAGAATGAATTTATCAATTTTTTAGGATTTCCTTGACAATGAGAACAATAATTCTATAATAACTATCTCTGAACAAAGAATGAAATCAGAAAGGAGCTTCCAATTAAAAAAACACCAATTATCATTAACAATAATGACATGTCCTAATATTGCAAAGAAATTAAAGTTGGCATTAATGTCAACAAAAACTCAAGTCAATGCTGTTCAGTCAGAAACAACTAGGGCAGATTTTCAGACTGTAAAACACACAGCAGGAGACTGCCCATTTTCTCCCCCGCAGAACAGATACTGGCTTCAAACTGCCCACCACTGAGTTGCAAGCACAACTTGGTATCCACTATGCCACTACATGTCCCTAGAATCAATCTAGATAGTTAAATTTTATATTAATTTAGCTGAGGTTGTTATGTGCCATCAAGTTGCTTGCGACTCATAGCGACCCTATGTACAACAGCCCTAAACCCTGCTCTGTCCTGTGCCAATCGCACTGCCTCTGACACACCCATCCCGATTACCCCAGTCACTGAATCAATCCACCTCATAGAGGGCCTTCCCCTTCCTGCGCTGTCCCTCCACCCTCCCAAGCATGATGTCCCTCTCCAAGGACCGGTCCCTCCTTACAACATGTCCAAAGTATGTTAGACAGAGCCTCAGAATCCTTGCCTCCAAGGAGCAGCCCAGTTTTAACCCTTTCCGGATGAATCTGTTTGTTTTCCTAACAGTCCATGGTACTCTGAATACTCTTCTCCAGCACCATAGCGCAAAGGCATCAATTCTCCTTCTATCCTCCTTAGTCACTGTCCAACTCTCTGATGTATAACAAGTGATAGCAAAGACTATGGCCTGTGTCAGATGCACCTTAGTCTCTAGAGAGACACACCACTGCTCTTCCGTACTTTGGAGAGGTAGTTAAAAAAACAAACAAACAAACAAAAAAAAACCCAACACAAAAAAACAGAAACTCAACAAAAACCTCTCCATTAAAATTCTCAAAATGAGTTACAGATCTCAGTTTAGTTGAACAGGTAAAATGGAAAGTTAAAATGAGTCCTTGTTTTTCTGTAAGGTGAGGGGAAAGAGAATTTGGCCAGCAAAATCTAAATGTGGCTTCAATATTAATAAAAAAGATTGCCAAATACAGCCAGAAATGCACAATCTGAAGAGGATAAAATTGATGAACGGGACCTTCTCAAGATTAAATCCCTGTGTGCATCAAAAACTTTTTCCAAGAAGCTGTATTATTTTCAATTGCTTCCTATGCATCTGAAAGTTGGACAATGAATCAAGGATAACAGAAGAAAAATCATGACTTTGAATTATATTGGAGAAAAGTACTGAATATCTTATGGACTGCCAATAAACAAACAAGCTGAAGGAAGTGCACCAAGGTGCTGAAGAGAAGCAAAAAAATTTATCTCATATACTTTGGGCAGGCAGACCAGTCCTTGGAAAAAGACATCTGCTGAGAAAGGTAGGTTGTCACTGAAAGAGAGTAAGACCCTCAAGAAGATGGACTGACTGACAGTTATTACAACAATGGGCTTTTAAAGAAAACCTCTTGGGGATGGCACATGACAGAGTAAGGTTTAGATCTGTTCTTCACAGGGTCACTATGAGTTGTTCATAGGGTCACTCACTATATGTTGTGTTCAACCCAATGGCACCTAACAACAATGGCCATAATAACTCTCTTGCTAATCCTAGTCCTGATCTTTCAAAATGATCCTCCACCTTTCCCAACATGCTCAAAGTGCATAAGATGAAGTTTTACACACCAGTCTACGACAGAGAAACCTGGTTACACTTCCTCCAAGATTAACTTGTTTGTTCTTTTGATAGTCCAAGGGATATGCAATAGTTATCTTTAACACCACAATTCAAAGGCACTGATTCTTCTTCTGTCATCTTTATTCAATGTCAACTTTCAGTTGTGTAAGATTTAACTGAAAATCCCATTACTTCATCAGGCACAACTTAGTCTTTAAAGTCTTTGGAAAAGGACATCAGGTTTGGAAAAGGAGAGAGTACAGGAAGAAGAGAAAGACTACCAACAAGATGGACTAACATGATGGCTGAACAACAGGCTTAAACATAGCAATCATTATGAGGACAGCACAGGATTGGGTAATATTTTGTATTGTACAAAGAGTTGCTATGAATCAAAGTCAATTCAAAGGCATTTACCACCACCACACATATCCTACAGATACAATAAAGAGACATAGCTCCTGCTTTCTTGGAGTTTTTAGGCTAGAAGGGTTGGGGAAAGTTAATAATTATACAAATAATTAATCAAAGTTGGAATAAATGCTAAAAAGAGTCCCTATATTTTGGGTCATGTAACTCTATATTCCAATATCCTTCAGCATTTAACAGATGAAAGCAATGGATTGATTACAACTCCCTAACCATATACTGTTTATACATTATTTAAATGTCTCCTGCATATTTCTAATTAGACTTTTGAATTCCTTGAGGGGCATTTCTCTGTAAACATAATGCTGCATATATGCACTCATGCTAATTAAACTAACTTGGATGCTTTTCTCCAAAATCCCATTATCATCCTCCTGATACTGGAGTGAACTTTGTCTTCAATTTGTCCTTATTCTACTGGTTAACACAAAATGTATGGCTAGGAAAAATATCCCTAAAATAGTATTTCTCTCCAACAGCATCATTAGCTTGATTTTCTAAAACCTCAAAAGAGTATCCCTCTGAGGGAGACTGGCAGGCAGCCTAGACATGTCACTGTAAAGGAACATTTATTTATCTTGGTGAATTCATTAAAATTTAGAGATTAACCCTCCGAACCTTAAAAACTCATTTTATTCACACACAAATCAGTTTTTAAAGAAAAGATTTAACTCTTTAAGCATACAAAACCTAGTATTAACAAGATTAACACTAAGAGAAAAGTAAGAAAGAAAAAGTATGTGCACCCTTTAGACTGCACATACTTTCTACTAAGATACAGTAAACAGAAAGAAAAAAACCCCCAATAACCAGAAGGATGAAAAATTGTGTAAACCCTGTAGAACAGAAAATGTGCTCTGTAACCTTTCACCTAAACCACAATGAAAATGGAGAATGGATTAATAAAAAGACAATTAACAGACTGGGGGGGGGGAAATGGACAAAGGACTTAACAGCCATTTGAATAGGAAATCATCCAACTCAGTCAATAATCATCTGAAAAGATACTGAAAATTAAAGTACTATTAAAGTGAACGCCAAACACACACACAAAATTGAAGTGAACACCACACTACTATATAAAATATGTAAAAGGGACCTCTGGTGGCGCAGTGGTAAGGAGCTGTGCTGCCAACTGCCTCTGAAAACTCGCTGTATGGTCAACTATGATTCGGTTCTGACTTGGCAATACATAACAATATGTTACATAGATAAATCACAAAATGTTGATCCAGAAAAGTCAAACAAAAAATACACTTAATACATATGAACTTCAGGGACAAAAATTAGTTTTCAGATGAATACATGAGTCTTATGTATAGGGGGGAAAAAACCCCAATTATCACAAAGCTCAAGGCAGTACTGAGATGTAGAGAGGAAAGAAACATTTCTGGGATGCTACTTCTTTTTTTGGGGGGGGGATGCTACTTCTTGACCTCATTAATGCTTCACATTTCAAAGGCATTCACTTTGTAATTGTTCATTCAACTGCACATCTTTCTCTACAAATACTATTTCACATTAAAAAGATGTACTTCTCTTTACCAAGGGGCTTTCCCTACTCCAGAGGTTTTACGTTATAATTTTTCTTTTTCCAAGTCTACTTTCTATGTAAATTAAAATCTTCAGAAAGGTTAATCTTCATGACCTTAAAATGGCATTACCTGTTTCTACTGTGAACTTTGTGTTAGTTCTATATTTATAATTGAGGAAAATGCTTTTAAACTTTGACTAAGTTGTTAGGAGTCCTGGAGTTAAGTATGACTCATAATGACCCTATGAACAAAGACCTTTGTCCTACTGTCCTATCCTTCAACATCTTCATCATCTCTGACACACTTGAACCCATTCACTGCTGGACACACTGTGTCAAGTCATCTCATTGAAGATGATCTTCTGTATTGCTGACCCACCCTTTCCAAGCTTCCAAGCATGATGTCCTTTTCCAAGGAGGTTGGAAGAAGCTTTGCCATCTTTGCCCCCAAGGAGCATTCTGGCTGCATTTTCCAAAGACCTGTTTGTTCTTTTGTTAGTCCATGGGGTATTCAGTACTTATCTCCAACATCACAATTTAAAGACATCAATTCTTCTGTCATCTTTATTCACTGTCCAGCTCTCAGATGTAGAGCAAATGACTGAAAAGACCCTGGCTTGAATCAGGTGCACCTTGGTCTTCAAATTGACATCATTGCTCCTCAGTAATTTGGAGAGTTCCCTGGCAGTGGACTTGTCCAATGCAAAATGTCTCCCAATCTCCTGACTGCTTGTACCAAGGATTGATGGTGGATCAATAAGATGTAATCATTGGCAATTTCAATCTTTTTTCCATCTAGCACGATGTTTATTGGTCCAGTGGTAAGAATTGTTGTCTTGATGTTGAGATGCAACCCATACTGAAAGCTGTAGTCTTTGATCTTCCTCAGCAAGCATTTCAAGTCCTCTTCACCTTCAGCAAAGTTGTGTCACCCAAATCCTCTTCACTTTGTGTCACCCTCACTACACAAGTTGTTGATGAGCCTTTCTCCAATCTTGATGCTATTCTTCTTCATACAGCCCAGCCTCTCAAACGATTTGCTCACTCTACACACTGAACAGGTACAGAGAAAGGATACAGCCTTGACACACACCTTTCCCAACTTTAGACCATGCAGTGTTCCCTTGCTCTGTTTAGAAAACAGCTTCTTGGCAAGCTCTGGTGGCCTAGTGGCAAGAAGCTGCATTGCAATCTCAGAGGTACATGGTTCGAATCCACCAGATGCTCTGCTGGAGGAGGAACAATCTCCTCCTGTAACAGTCAGATCTGATTTGACAGTACACACACACACAAATGAAATAAAATAAAATTTAAAAAAAATAGCTACTTAGTCTAGGTATATAATTAAGTATTCTTGGATTCTCATTTTTCTCAGTATTAGCCATAGTTTATTTAATGAGATGGGGGGAGGGGTCTATGTTAAGATCTGAGGCTCAAAATCTATTTTTAATCAAAAGTAAATTCCGCATCAGTAATGTGGCCATTCTGTTTAAATGCACTGTACTCTGAAAAACCCTCCTTGGTAAATAATCTTAAAAGACAATTATCAGGTGTGTAGTGCTTAAAAAGCCAAGACCAAAATAATTTTCAGATACTTAAAAATAAGCTTTAATATTAAGCATGCATTCCTTGCGAGCCTGGAGTTCTAGTAGCATAGTGTTTTTGGCCTACTGGCTGCTAACTGAAAGGTCAGTGGTTCGGTCAGACCGAAAATTAATAGACTGACTTCTCCCATAAAGATATACAGCCTCAATAATGGGTTGGAGGGGTTGCTGTCAGAACATACTGGATGGCAGTAGTTGGTGTCTTCTGCCATCAAGAGGGACTCAAGACCCTTAGGTCTGATATACTGTGCTTGAGCTAAAGCTTATAGAACAATCTGCTTTCTATCCAATCATTCCTATAGATTTTGCTCTGTGGTATTTATTATTGCACCACATTTTAACAGCCCTCTTCCCAGTTCCTTTGACTCCATTCATCCTTCTATCCTACTTCTTCCAGTCTTCTGAGTTTTCTCTCCTTTCTTCCTGTCTTTTTGGTATTGAATGACTAATGGTTCCAAGAAGTGAGTACCTGTTTGATGTCACTGTTCACCCTCTAAGTATGCATATTTGCCTGAAGGTTGAATGACTGTTCTACTAGACTCTATCAGAGCAGAAAGCCTGGTCATTTTTGTGATTTTGAGCTTTGTTTCACATTTTTTTCCTCCTGTCCAGATTCTCTGCTGTAATCTCCTTTAGGGCAGTCATTCATGGGAGAGGCGTATCACCTAGTTTTTCTGGTCTCAGCGTAGTGGGGGTTGAAGTCTGAAAGTCCCTTGGGCTGTTTATATGTACCAATTTTATTGCTCTTCCTTTGTAATTTTTTTAAAAATAATTTTGAACGGTGTCTACAATTTCCTACCAATCAGATGAGGCGTCAACAAATCACTAATCACTGAATCTTTTACTAGATTCAGTATCTTCTGGGCCCTATTTGTTCCCAATTTGCAAATTATCTTATATCTCTCAAGAAAAAAACAAAACAAAACACTCTACTTTCTTGTCTCCAACAGTTCATGGAACAGCTCATTCTGCTTTTGTGTTGAGATCTTCAAATCAGTAACACGCAGCCATCCTGGGCTTGACGTCCAGCCCTTACTGGCTCGGTCGTCTCACCCCAGGCCGGTCAGGGTCGCGCTGTAAACCCTCCCTCGGCTCAAAAGCACCAGTGACGCTGCTGGAGACAGGCGATGCGATTAAACAGTCTCTAAAAACCAGCTACAAGGTCAGCTAGGAACCGGTTCCGACAAGACCGCGATGAGTTTGAACCGAGGAGAGTTCTCTATTCTGGCCAAAGGAATTTTGGAAAAAACCTTTTACAAAGCTAGGGAAAAAAACACACGAAGCTCTTACTTTCAACCCCTTGCCCCGCCCCCCATCCCTAACCTGACAGTTGGCTGCCAAGAAATCCTCTCGGCTGACTTTTAATGAGAGATCGAATCATCAGCTGCGATGGCAAATGATGGCTTGACTCCATGAGTTAGAAACGAGAAGGGGGGGAAACACCGGCTTCAGTATCTCCCCTTCCCCATTCCTATTTTCAAAAGAAGAGAGCCTACAAACACCACCAAGAAGAAAATAAGATACATCTCAAGGAGGACAGGACAGCGA
This sequence comes from Elephantulus edwardii, assembly GCF_000299155.1. Taxonomy (NCBI): domain Eukaryota; kingdom Metazoa; phylum Chordata; class Mammalia; order Macroscelidea; family Macroscelididae; genus Elephantulus; species Elephantulus edwardii. Next base: position 2,228,241 of record NW_006399907.1, on the reverse strand, counting down.
CGTCTAGGGCTCATGGAGAAACGTGAGCCTTCACGCCCTCTCCTCATCTCCAGCTGAAGAGCGCTCCGCCCCGCATCTCTCCGCCCGTCCCCGCGGCCGGCCTCACACCTCCCTGACCACAAGCGGGACTTCCATATGCCTCAAGCAGTTTTTGCTGAAATCTCAACACCCAGTCCGTTTTCTGCTCCCGAGTTTTGTCTCTGGGGCCTTCTTTCTTTGCCCAGGAAGTATTTAGAAATTTTCAAAAGCTAGCATAATCGAAAGAAATTCCTCACCGAGTTGACAGCGTCTTGGAGCTGCGTGAGGCGATCCGCCATGTTTCTCCCCGCTCAAAAAAACCCATACCACTAGAAGCAACTGCTCCTGCGCAATTGGGCGGCTCGAGGACGCGTAGTGGCCAATCACAGGGCTGCGTTCTAGGAAGGGGTGGGATCAGGAGGACTCGGTCCCCGATGGAGGCTAAGCTAGAAAAGCAGCTTAATCTGAAGTTTAGGGTTAACCAGTTGAACGCTGAGATAAAGAACCAGGCTGCTGTAGTGGCTAAATGCTCCTCTGCTAAGAAAACGTTAGGTAGAAAGTTGTGGCACGTCTTTTCCCTAAAAAGGTTTGGAAACCCTATGAGGCATTTCCGCTCTGTCCTGTGGGATAGCTGCAATTGTGACTCAGAATCACTTAACAAGATCTCTTTTTGTTTCTTGTAGTAATGTTTTGTAATTTTCTTGGAAAAGGTCCTTTGTACTTCTGGTTAAATTTATTCCCAAGTATTTAATCTTGTG
>NW_006399907.1:2169095-2221040 GCF_000299155.1 Elephantulus edwardii | reverse complement strand
AGTTGGCGCAGGATAGAGCAGGGTTTAGGGCTGTTGTACATAGGGTCGCTATGAGTCGCAAGCGACTCGACGGCACATAACAACAACAACAACATATGTAAGATTGCTGTGAGTCGTAACTGACCTTACTGTACCTAACAACAGGACAAAAAGAATTAGAGGTTTGTTAGTTACCTTTTACTTAGTTAATAGTAAGCACTCACTAAGATGCTCCTGATCCAGGCCTTGATCTTCACAATTACTTGCTATGCAGCAGAGAGCTGGACAATGACCAAGGATGACAGAAGAAGATGTGATGCCTTTGAGTTGTGCTGGAGAAGAGTTGTAAATATACCATGGACTGTCAAGAAAACTAAAAGATCTAACCTGTAGAGGGTGAAACCAAGCTGCTCCTTGGAGGCAAGGATTTTTGAAGCTCTGTCTCACATACTTCGATAATGTAGCCAGGAGGGATGAGTCTTTGGAGAAGGATATTATTCTTGGAAGGGTTGAGGGACAGTGCAGGACAGGAAAATCCTAGATAAAGTGGATTGACACAGTAACTGGGGTGATGAAGGTAAGTGTGTCAGAAACAGATTGCCTCAGGCTAGAGCAGGGTTCAGGGCTACTGTGCATAGGGTCACTATGAGTCGTAGTTGACACATAATGACTGTAACAACAACATGTGCACTGAGAGTACTGAATATTCCTTGGACTGCCAAAAGAACCAACAAATCTGTTTTGAAGGAGGTTCAACCACAATGCTTCTTAAAGACAGGCTGTTGAAACCTTTTCTCACTTATTTAGGGCATGTTTTCAGGAGGAATCAGTCCCTGGAGAGACGCTGGGAAGGGTAGAGGTCAGTGAAAGAAAGGAAGTCCCTTAATAAGATGGATTGACACATCTGCTACCATGACAGATCATGAGGGTGACGCAGGATAGGACAAGGTTCAGATCTGTTGTTTATAGATGGCTATGACTTGTAGCTGACTCAATGGCACCTAATAATAAACAACATATGCAAGTGTTTGGGTCCTGGAGGTGCTATTGCTGTTTAGATGCTTTTGCTTTGCTGCGTCATAATAACCCCGTGTATGAAAGAATGAAACACTGCCCTATCTTGTATCATCTTTAACAATTTCTGCTGTGCTTTAGATCATTGTTACAGTTACTGTGTCCATCCATATTTTTAGAAGCTTCTGCTCTTTCTGACCCTCTCCTTTCCCATCCATGATAATTCTTTTCTCAGGACTTGCCCTTTCTGGTAACATAGTCAAAGTATGTGAGACAAACTCTCACCAGCCTGGCCTCCTGGGAGCACTCTGGATGCACTTCTTTCAACACAAATTTATTCTTTTGGAAGTTGTAATAAATGCATTGCTCTGCCAACACCACAGTCTGAAGGCATTGATTGATTCTTTTGTCTTTTTCGTTGTCCAACTCTCACATGCCTGTGAAGCAACTGTAAATACTATGGCTTGGGTCAGGTGCACCTTAGTTAATTGTGCATAGGTTGTGATGAGAAGGCTGGTCACAGGTGAAGGCAACATGAACATGGCAATTAATTACTAAACTGGGCTGTATTTACTGTTTTTAAGAATGGGGAGATGGGAGAAGAAAGCATTAGGAGTTAAGAGTGATGTGTGAGGACAGGTAACTAATAAACTTTTCTTGTTGGTGTGACAGTGAATAAAGAATGTGAGGAGCAGAGCAGGGTTCGCAGAGAAAAGCACAGAAGTTTCTCAAACTGTTTGTCCTGTATTGATGACTTAAATCAGTCCCGTAGCACTACAGAAGAGAGGCCTGGTATCTCTCTCCATAAGAACTACAACCAAACACTATGGAACAGTTGTACTCTGTAATCTAAGGATTCATCTTGGGTTGAAATGGACATTGGCACCAAGTCTGGTTTAGTTGGAAGAGGAGAAGTGCTTAGAGGGAGGTTTTGGACAGTGAGCTGAGTTGAGCTTAGACTAGGATCTGATAAAAGAAGGAAAGGCTGAAAGATACTTTTGAATGAAAAGTTAATATCGGATGGTGACTGGTTAACTATTGCTGGATGGGTAAGAGAGCTCACTAGATGAGAATATGAAGTTGTGCAGCCTGATTGTTGAAAACTTGTGTCTCTGGTAACAGAGCTACTTCAGAATAACCCACAGTATAATACAGCAACTGTCTTGTTACAGGACAACACATTATTTATACTTGACCATAGCTTAGCTGTAAGATAATACTCCAAACTTGAGTAGTGCTCTCAGATCATACACAATTTTTAGATGTTTGTGAGACCTAAATAAAAAGAGCACCAATAAAATGGGTTGTTGCATAAACTCTTATCCTTCTTAGCAGACCCTGAACATACATTAGCATGTGGAAAGCAGCTTCAATGAGTTACGAGAATTAGCATACAATAGGAGCAGTTACATTATGAGAACTTTTGTCTTAAGAGAAATGCTGATTCTTCTTTAGACACTCTTGTGCTTTGTGGGAGATCCTTAAATGAGATTCTATCTACTGCAAGTCTCCTTCTGGCCAGTTAGTTTCACTTAGGTGGACTATATAGTGTTGCTATGAATCAGAACAGACTTGATAACAATGAGTTTTTACATTTGCTTTCCTTTAAGCTTATGTTTGCCCTATCTGTACCATTGCTAAAGAGCATTGCTAAAGACCAAGCTGCACTTGATCTAAACCATGGTCTTTTCGGTTGCATCATATGCATCTGAAAGTTGGACAATAAGGATGATAGGAGACAAGAAGAACTGATGCCTTTGAGTTGTGGTGCTGACGAAGAGTACTGAATATCCCATGGACTGCCAATAGTTTTGGAAGAGGGGCACCCAGGGTGCTCTTTAGACGAAGGGATGGTGAAATTTTGTCTCAAGTTACTTTGGACAAATTGTTAGAAGGGGCCAGTCCTTTGGAAAAAGACATCATGTTTGGAAGGAAGAGGGTCAGTAAAAGAGAGGAAGACACTCAACAAGATGGAATGATACAGTAAATGTAAAAATGGGATTGGGCATATCAGAGATCATGAGGTTGGCACAGGATGGGGCAAAACTGATTTGTTCATATACTTGCTTTGAATCATAGTCAACTCAGTGTCATCTAACAACAATAGCGTCTGTATGAAAGCCGAAGAGACCTCCTCTTCCAGTTATTTCAGAAAAAGTGACCTTATGAGTAAAGCAGTTTGGCATATACTTTTTTTTCCAGTCTCACACAATTACAAAAATGCTTTTGATTACTTGGTTTTATCTGCATGAGCTATAAAGCTGTTATTGTCATTGCTGCTGCTTATATAGCTGTTGATTTTTGTCACATTTCCTGGTATTTGAGTTATATTGTGGTGATTAGTATTTGAGAATATTCCTATGTAACTTTTTTGGAGACTGAAGTAGTAATTAGGAGAAAAATTTTAAAAATTTCTGCTTATTAACAGGGACAATAAATTTGTAAATTATTACCTAATTTGGGAGGGACTGGAGACCATTATGCTGAGTGAACTCAGTCCCACAAGGATTAATATTGTATAAAACCATTATTGTAGAATGAATATAAGGATCCAGGAGGGGTGGGAGAGGCTGGAAGCAGAGTGATGTGGATGTACAGGGGGAAGAGGGGTTTAATCATTGGGTACCAATTTAAGAACTGGTACAATTTGATGGGTGGGAGGGTGAGGGAAAGAATATGTTCGAATTTGTATTAGAATTCTGTAGATTAAAACTAATAAAAAGAAAACCAGAAAAACCAATATATTTAAAGCTGTTAAAAAAATTCTGTTATGACTAATAATTCAAGGTGAGATTTTTGAAAACTAGATTTACGTAATCTAAGTAGCATTACATTGAATGTAATTTAGTTATATTTAGCATATATTACTTTGTAATTCAGATAGATAATAAACATAATTAACGATTTTGTTTAGGCTGCTTTGAGACAAAAGTCCATCGGGAGTTGTCAATGAATTACAGTCGACCCTGGTCCACCCGAACACTCACTGCTCCTGCTAGTCCATCACGTGAACAGCATTCAGGTATAAGATTTGAAAGAGGAAGTTCAGGTTAAGATCGAGAGTCTTCGAGGATATTTCTCTATGACTGAAATGTAAGGGTTGGTTTGTTGTTGTTTTTAATCTAGTGCCCATCACTTAGCGCAGCCTTGTGGTCCTTTTCTACCCAAATCCGCAGAGGTACGGCTAACCAAAAGGCAGTTTACTTTGTTCAGGTGCACCAGCTCTTTTTGGGAGAAAGGAAATCTCTTCCCATCTCTGAAAACCCGCTGAAGAGTCAGCTCTGACTCAGTTCTCACACTCACGGCTATGGGGAGTACGCCAGTCTTGACGACACAGGGTCAAAGACTACGACATTTCTGGTTTTGTTGATTTCCCCCCAGGCCCCCAAAAATGACCGTTAAACCCGGGAAGAGGAGCCTGGAGACGTTAGGCCGCAACAGAATTTTTTTTTTTTTTCTATTCTAACGGTGATTTCGTAAGTGGAAAAGGTACAAGAATGAGAAGTGCGGGTAACCACACTTGACTTCCGGGGTCTTCTCCGGCCGGCGCATGGTCCCGAACCGAGATCGCCCGGCCTGCAGGAGGTGCGCGGCTCAGGAACGCCCCTAGCACGCCTCCTCGCGGGGATCCGCCGCGGTTACGTAAAAAGGGTGTCGGAGGACGTGGGGGAGCCGCTAGGGGTTAACTGCCGGAAGAGGAAGCCTCTGGCTGGCGTGGGGACGTCTCAGCCGGGCACGCGCGCAGGCCGCCGGGGGACTGGCAGGTGTGCGGCGTTTGCACCAGGTGGGCTATGCCACCTGGCGCGAGCGCCCCAGGGTAGCGTGCACGAGGCTGCGGGGCCGCGCGCCTCTTCGGCGCACCTCTGGGAGCCGGTGCTTTGACTACCCAGGCTGAGTTAGCCATGGAGCTCCAGTTGCTGCTACTCCTTGCTGCGGTGCTTGCCATGGATTGGGATGTGGCTGCACAAACCGAGACCGTCGGCAACTCCAGCGAGGGTAAGGTTGGGGGCGCTGCGCTTCTGCATCCCAAAGTTACTTTTGCATTTCCAAGGGTCTTACAAGGTCTGAGTCCACTCGGGTCAGAAGAGAGATGGTGCCGTCAGGCTTTGTTTGACGCCACTGGGTAAATTCAGCACAAATGGGCTAGGGTCTTTTCCTACAGAAGGAACACTCCCATCACTAATGGGTCCTTATTGTCAGCCTTCTAAGTTAGGTTGGTGAAATGGGAAGAGAAAAAGAGCTCTCTTTTTTTCCCCCAGACGTGCTGTTATGTCCCTTTTAGAGAGACTTTAACAACAGTAAAAATCCCCTTTCCTTCGAAGTATTATTTATGTCTGAGCCTCTAGTCAGTGAATCCAAGGTCCTTGGTGCAGAATCCAAGGGTTTGTAATTAGTGGCTCTCCAGGCAACTCCCGGGATCTTTATTCCAAGATCATGATGCTCTTCACGTTGAAAAAGTACAGGTGTGTGTGTGTGTGTGTGTGTGTGTGTGTGTGTGTGTGTGTGTTTTAAAGTACAGTATTTGAGAGGAGTGTCAACACAGCATGGGACTTTCGATCGTAGGTCATGTGCTTGAGTTTCAGCAACAGATAGTGGCTTGTTAATATAAAGTGTAAAAGTATTAACTGTGCATGACTAATAATCATGGGCTTTTCCTTGAAATTAAAGACATTCTTAGAGTTCCTAAATAGTATTTTCAGAATACTTAAGTTGCGTTCCTAAATGCTTATCTTGTGCAAATTGAACCCTAGAGGTTTTCCATAGTTAACGACTGAAAGGAGAAGTTAAAATTTTTTCCAGGGGGGAAAAAAAAGAGCCTTGTTTATAATAAGGAACTAACATGCACTGCCTGCAGTAAGTACCAGGTGGTTTTCACAGGCAGTGTTATTTAATCCTTACCTCTGAGGTAATTAATTGTCAGCCTCACCTGGCTGGGACTGAAGCTGGAAATGTTCATTACCCAAGGGAACAACCAATAGGAGCTTGGGCAGGAATTGGATGCCAGGTGTGTCTCTGTAAATTTCTTGGCCTGTGTGCAAAACAAAGCTGCCCTCCATTAACAGTATCTTGCATAATGGTGCTTTATACTTAAAACTTTGTGAATTCTCATTCCTCTGAGTAGCATTGTGAGGGAGGTAGGAAAAATAATGAATTTGTGGTTGATACAAACTATTATGAGCTAGGAGCACTCGGATCCAGATCTCTTTTTTTACCCCCTTAGTTTGCAGCTTAATTATTCAATAATATGTAAAAATTTTACCCGTAATTGAGAAATCTGAGTCTTAATTCAAGAACATACATTTTTTTTTAAATTGAAATAAAATTTTTTATACTGGTTTACTTACAAAGTTTGTACACATTGCTTTTTAACACTGGATCTTTCTCATTTCCTTTACCCACTCCTCCCTCCACTCATCAAATTGTGCGACTCTCTAGCTAACACTCTCCCCCATCCTCACCCCTCTGCTCCCACCCTCCCCCCTTTGGATCTTTATACACATTCTAGTCTTATACCATATTTGTCTTTATGGGACCGAGTTAGTTCACTTAGCATAATGCTCTCTAGTCATTGTCCCCCTCCCCAAGGTAGGTAGTAATTTGCAAAATCATTGTTACTGAGTGCTGCATAGTATTCCATAGTATTCCATCGTGTGACTACCATAATTTCTCAATCCTTTCGTTTGTGATTGGATAATTTCCATGTTCTTGCGATAGTGAATAACACTGCTAAGAACATACATTTTTAAGGCACTTCCCCCCAATTCTTTTCTGAGCTTGCATTGCTGGTATTTTCTCAGCAGAATTTTAAATTCCCTGCCCCAATATATGATAATACCACTTTAGGGAGTCCTGGTGGAATAGTGGTAAGGAGTTGCTGTGCTAATTCAAAAGCATGCAGTGTGAACCCACCACCTGCTCCTTGGGAGAAAGATAGTTAGTTACTCCTCTTCCTTGGGATTTGTTGCTTCTGAAAACCAGTTAGAGAATTAATCAGCTGTGTGTTGAATCTGAATCTGTGATAAGCAACAATAACAACAGTGTCCTTCTGTGCAGAAGAAGGACTGACAGTATGTGAGAATGTAACCATTGTGTATTTAAAATGCCAGTACCCTCCACTTCTGAAAAATAAAAGGAGAGAGACAAAGACAGACTTCATAAACTTGCTTCATTCTTGTAGGAAATGCCATTGCTGTGTAAGGATACTGATGACTACACAAACTGAAGAATTGAGCAACTGCTAGAATTTAGAATTCACTCATCTTTAACAGATGAGCTCACTGGCACAATTTGAGTAATGGCTTGAATAGAAAGCTAAATGAATCATTGATGGCAGATCAAGTTCCTAGAATGTCTGAGGAAGGTGCTTTCTGTGGCCAGCGGGTCACAGGTGATAAGCTGCATGTTCCTCCCTTATCACTTGTCTTTATTATTTTAGATTCATATCCAGTTACTCCCATGGAATTACACAGTAATTGGAGCAGGGCCAGTTGGCACTCTGATGTTTGTGTTAGGAAGCTCTAGTGGTGTTGTCAGTGGCCACGGCCTGGGCCTCTCAAGTGGTTGAAATCCTCCAGCAGCTCCAGGAGAGAAGGATTTCTCGTCTTCTCCCTAACGATTTCTAGACCCCCGAAGACCTGCTCGCGGGTCAGCTATGAGTTGGTTTTGACTCATTGGGAGTGTGCATGTGTGGCTTAAGGTCCCAGATCACATGTGTAGTTAATGACAATTGATTTCTGTCTTTGAAAAGTGTGTAAAAAGTATGTTCATTCCCCTCCCACTTTTCAGCCTTTAGGGCTAAAGAAAATTTGAAGGGGCTGTTGAATGATCTTTTTTATTTTTAATAGTCTATCTGAGGAAGATATGAAGACCAAGTTAGGATAGAGCTTTTCAAAATGCTATTGTCACTCTACAGCTTAAATAATGGAGGTAAATTATGGAAAAAGACAGGCGCGCTGGTGGTGTGGTCTGTGGGGAGTTGCATTGCTAACCCAAAGGCTATGTCTAAAGGCTGCATCTTCTGACGATTCAAATCCACCAGCATCTCCTCAGGAGGAAGAATCTCCTCCCTGGTGATGTACAGTCTTGGAAGTCCAAGCTGTGAGTTGGTTCTGATTAGACAGCAATGAGAAAATAAAGAATGAGAAGGATGTTATCAAAGTTGCACAGGTAAGATCTTATGGAGACTGATGAAAGATTAGGATCTGGTTCTTTTTAGAATAATTATTGGAAATGAAATATATGAAAAATGAATGTCATGCAAAAATATTTTTTTCAGAAAAGGATGAGCCACTGCTGTTAAAACTACAAAGCGTGGAAATGCTTGATCTTGGTGTTTGCCATTTGCCTTGTAATAACTTTGATGTGCTGTCGTTTTTTTTTTCCTCCTACACTCCAAGTCACAAGATCGAACTATGCCTCATAAAATGTTTCTAATGAATACTTTCCCAGATGACTTAGAAGTGAGGTTTCATTCTTATTAAGGTCTTCACGATATGTTTTGGATATTTAGGGTTTATTTGATGCCTTCATTGCCAAATCTGTTTTTGTGAGTATAAATTACTGTTTCTGCCAGGCAGTATTTTTATGTTGTTTTCTATCAGATCTGTTGTTAACATTGTTTTCACTACAACTTTCAGTATAACTTCCTTGGAAGGCTCTGCCTCAGACTTACCATGTACTGGGAATTTCTATGACTGTCTCTTTTCCCATTGTTTTTCATAGAGATTTAGGAAGCCCCACTGGTAGAATAATTAAGCACGAGGCTGCCAGCAGTAAGGTTAGTGGTTTTAAACACACCCAACCAATCTATGGGAGAAAGATCTGTTCCCCTAAAGCTCATATCCTGGAAAACCTTTGGGACAGTTCTTCTCTGTAACACATGAGAAAAATAGAAATTGAAAATTGACTCAATGACTCCTACCAACAATAGTGGATGTAGTAAATACATGGCTCTTCCCTCTCCCCTAATTCTTAACACTAGAAGGCTAATAGAAGGTCATATTATTTTTATTAAGAAACATAGAAGTTGGTTGAAAGAAATCACAATAAACAGTAAGGATTTGCTTATACATTGTAATAAGTTAATTGCATCAATCAGTGGTAATTAATGCCTATGAATGCCTACCTGAAAAAAGTCAGTAGTATTTGTATAGTTTGACCCAAATAAAACAGATTTCTTTTTAAAAAAATGAATTTTCAAAAATTGTGTAGAATTGGGTTGTTAGGAAAATGTTTTCCCCATTTGTTTGATCTTTAAAGTAACCAAGTAAAGTAGGCTGAGTTCTCTCTCACTAGCCATGTGAGAAGTAAGGCTCTGAGGACATAAACATAAGACAGCTTATTTCCTTTAGTCAAATTCCAAAAGCAAGCATAGTCCATTTATGGTAATAGAATTTGGAATCATGGTTATTCCCCGGAATACGTTAAGAAGAGGAAGTGTGAAATACTAGAATGCTCTTTATTGACCTACTTTATAGTTTCATAAGTGTATAGATTTTATGGAATGCTCTGCATACTTTTTTTTGGGTAAACTACAAATAACATAAAACTTGCCATTTTAACCATTTTAAAGAGTATATTTTACTGATATTCATGGGTTGTACACCCTTTACCACTATTAACTTTTTAAACTTTTTATCCATCTAAAAACATACTCTGCCCAGTAAGTCATAACTCGCATTCTCTTCCTTTCTCAATCCCTGGTAATCTTTTTTTTTTTTTAAAAAAACTTGGAAACAAGCTTGTAGGTTTTTTTTCCCCCCCAGTACTTAATTTTTTTATTGTTTTTTAACAAAAGTTTACAGAGAAGTTGATGCACACTTTCCTCCCTCCCCAAATTTACATTGCAATGCACTTCTTGTTCCATATTGTTGACATACATATGACAATCATACATCCCTTTCAGAAAGTCTTTTCCTTCATCTGTTCCAGTGCAGTGTTCATTTTCTGTCCACTCTTTTCTTGTTCTCTTCCACCCGCCATCAATCCTAATTTATAACAGTGATCTTAAGTAATATTTGTCCTTTTTTGACTGAGATATTTCACTCAGCATAATGTCTTTCAGACTCACTCATGTTGTGTAGTGTTTTACAAGTTCATTGCTTTTCAGTGCTGCATAATATTCCATTGTGTGAATGTACTGCAGTTGGGCTGTCTCTGTCTCTTTACTATTGTGAAAAAGGCTGCAATAAATATGTGTGTGCATTCCTCTTTTGCATCATGGCTCTGGTTTCTTTCGGGTATGTTCCCAGTAGTGGGATATCTCAGTCAAATGGTATTTCTATTCCAAGTTTTTGAGAAAGCACTGGATGACCTTCCATAGTGGTTGTACCATTTTACATTCCCATCAGCAGTGAGTAAGAGTTCCAATATTTCCATATCCTTGCCTGCATTTGTTTGTTGCCCTGTTGAACTTAGTTATTGTTGCTGGAAATCCTTGTAATCTTGAATATACTTTTTGTATGCTATTTTAAGAAATATTTGCTTGTGTTTTAAATCATTTAAATGTATTTTAAATGACTTCTACTCTACCTCCCTAGCCGATTCCAGTTGAAAACTAGTCATCACGAGTCCCTTCAGATCTTTGTAATGTACAGTCAGTTGGATAACCAGTGTCTTACCATTTTTATAAAGACTCTCTTGTGAGCACTAAGAAAAAATTGGAAGCATAAGGAAAAGAAAAATTAAAAATACTCCTGGAGATACCTGCTTTTATAGCCCCTACTATATTGACAAATGACCAGTTTTTTTTTTAAAAAGAACACTGCCAGTGCCTCTTCTCTTTATTATGTGACTTCTATTTGGTTCTTACTACAGGTATTTATTTGATTGAGGAAAGAGAGATGATGATGAGGTATTATTTTCCTTCTGAAAGTAAATTTCAGAAGATCCAGAAACTGATAGGTAAAAGTTTTTTAGCTGTTACTTAACGCTAGGAATTGTTCCCCTCCTCCTCTTTTATCCGTCTCTCTCAGGTAAGTTCTTGAAACTAAGACCAATACTTAAAGTTTTGTTGGTTTTATGTGTTGTCACTTTTACAGTTACAATTTTCTGAGGTAGAATAGAACAAGACTTGTTAGGTTCAGTTTAATCATTTGAGATGCAAGGTCACCACGACAAAAATCTCTTTAAATACATTTCTTGCCTGGCATATATGCTTTCTAGAATATTCTTTCTTAAAACAGAATAATTTTATTTCTTATATATTACCTGGAAAATAATACCATTTTATGAGGAAAACAAAACAAGAGCAGATTAAGGGGCTGTCCTCCATTTTGTGTACAATATGTCCCTGTACAGTTCAGATGTAAATTTGAGGTGAAACCCATGTTTTGAATGCCATCAAGAATAAAGGTCTTCAAATTAAGTTCTTCTGATAAGAATATCTCACAATCACTGTAGAAAATATGAAAAAAACAGGAAATGTGAAGAAAATCAAGTACATTTCCAGAAATACTTTCTTTTTGTTGTTGTTGTTTAGTGCCTTTGAGTCGTAGATGACTCATAGCAACCCTATGAATGAAAGACTTAAACACTTGTATAACTTTCGTAGTTTCTCTAAGTTCATAAAGTTTCCAGAGGCAAGCTGTTTCAGAAGTGGATGCCATTCCTGTCATTTGAGAAGTTGCTTAATAAGTTGTTTTAATATGCGTGGTTCTATATCTCCTATCTATTTTTCTAAAACACTAAAAGTTTTGATTCTCCATGTATTTTTGAGACATGACTCACTCTTGCCTCTGGCGGTAAGGGAAAGACAAACACATGACTATCAAGATGTCTGTAGTTGATGGCTGCATCAGTTTGCCCAGAGCCCTTAGGCTTTGTGTAGTATTTTGGTTCAAAGGCCTGTATGATGGGAGCTAAACATAAGGGCTGTCAAAGCATTTTAAGACATGTTGAAGAACAAATCTACATAGGAAATTACAAAAGTCTTTGCTATCTTTTATGAGTTGCCTTGTACCAGTTTCATTACAATACTCAAAACCCAGAGTGACTAATTGGTAAATGTTCAATAATTATTTCTCAAGCTGAGAAAACTTGAAGGTGTGAATAAAAGCAGGAAAGTAATGAGTTGAGTACCTTAAACAAAGGTTGGAAATGTAATAAATTTCCAGGGAAACAAACACCAATAGCAGAACAATAGGTTGCTTTTACTTGGACAGCCTCTAATTGGTGTGTATCTTGAAGACTTACAAATGGACAGTGGATGAGACCAAGATTAAAGTGCAATGTATGAGATGATTTTAGTGCTCTTTTCTGACTTTTCATTTGATTATGTTGGTATAGTTGATTATGACTCATAGTGACCCTGTATACAATAAGCCTGAATCCTACCCTGTCCTGAGCCATTCTCATTGTCTCTGACACACTTGTCCCCATTGCCGCAGTCACTGTGTCAGTGCATCTCATCTGGGGTCTTTCTGTCCTATGACTTTTTATTTAGATTATAATTTGGTTTTCTAATAAAATAATCAGGATGATGGTAAGGAGTAAAAAAAAAAAATCACAGGAAGTGTTTTTCTTGTTTCTCTTAAAAAACATAATAAAGACCAAAATCTCTGCATTTTTCTGACTTCCCTAGCTATATTCTGGAACCAAACCCCAATGTTTTTCCCTCTCTTATGATTGGAGTTTTATTCCCTATAAAGTATAACATGCTTTTCTGGTTAAATAGAAAGACACTTTCTTCATCTGAAAATCCTGAAACAACTAAGATTTTAGATATTTGTGTTATTAGAAATTAAACTAACCAAAAATCCATATCCCCACCCCAGTCAACTTTTAAAAACATCACAGAATTGATGAAGGTAATATAATCACTTCACAGTTTGGGCAAGAATGAATCAAAATGCTCTGGTGGTCTAGTAGCGTGAGGATCTGTGCTGCCCACCTAAAGTCATGTACTGCAGTTCAAACCCACTAGATGCTGGGGGGTAGAGTAGTTGTCTGTGGGATTTACAGCCTCAGAAAACCGATAGAGTTATCTGTGAGTTGATTTGAGTTTGGTTTTTTTCTGTTCCAATATGGGACTTTGATAAATTATAATCTTTTCCTCATAAGCTCCTTTTATACTAAATTTATATATTATTTTTATCCTAAATTTTAAGGATTCTCTCCCCTCGTAGGTTTGAATCCCTGAAAGCACTTACATAATGGTGCTTGGAAGCACGTCTGCTTTTCATGTATTGATTCTCTCTAGGGTAGGAAGTGGTGAGATGAGGAATCTAGGATTTCATAGACTTGAAGACAGACTAATTTAGTGGTTTAAATGAGAATTGGTTTGGGAAATAAAAGGGCAAGTGTGGAGAAAGGCACACAGAAGATCAGGGCCAGAGTAAGAGAGTAAAACACAACCAGGACATGGAGACTAAGCTAGAGATGGGAGAGGCCTGGATGAGGTGCGGAAAAATTATTCTTGTTTTAACTTGCCTTTAATATGGGCTTTGAAGTTGTCATGAAAAAAAAAATCCTTTTTCTCACAGTGCCTATGTTGATAACTGTATGTGAAACACTACTGCAGGCTAGGTAAAACAATGTCCATTTGGCAAATGGAAATATAAAAGCTTACTGGAGTTAACTCACTTACCTAAAGCTACACAGTGATAAATGGTGGGAGTTAATTGAAGCCACATATGTGTCTGTTTCTTCATAGGCCGCTATGAGTCCTGGTTGACTCATGGCACCTGAAAACTGTCTCTTGGGAGCTCTGGTGGCATCATTCGTAGGGACAGGCTTGCACTAATCTAAAGGTCATGCCTCTCTGGGTATTCAAATCTATCAGCTGCTCCTGGAGAGAAAGATGGGCATTCTCCTCCTGTGCAATTTACAGCCTCTGAAAACCCGCTAGAAAGTCAGCAAGGAGTCCATTCCCAACTGGTGGTCATTAGTTTGAGCAGTTGTTCTGGATCTCTAACCTGGCTGACTTCAGCTTTCACTGGAGGGTGCTAGTGATAGTCTTAAATATCAGCACATACCTAATGATAGCCTCTCAGCTGTTCATCCTTAAATTAACAGAATGGAATTTTTATCTCTGCTACTAGATAATTAATGAAATACAGTTGTGAAACATAATTCAGATGACACAACTTGCTGAAACTGAAGAGAACCTCAAGGGCTTGCTTGCTTCAGAAGGTTGTAGTCTTCAATATGGATTGAATCTCAACATCAAGAACACAAAGATTCTCAGCCCTGGGCCAGTTGGAAGCATCATGATGGGTGGAGAGGATATAGAAGTTGTTAACAGTTTCTGCTTGCTCAGCTCCACCATCAACACTCTTGGCGCCAGCAGTCAGGAAAGCAAAAGACAAATTGTATTGGGTAAATCTGCTGTCAGGGACCTTTCCAGAGTACTAAGAAGCAACGATGTCAATCTAAAGACTAAGGTGCACCCGATTCAGGTAATGATCTTGACAGTTACTTTCTATGCATCAGTGAGCTGGACATTATTAAGGCTGACAGAAGAAGAATCGATGCCTTTGAGTTGTGGTGCTGGAAAAGAGTCTAGAACATACCATGGACTGTCAAGAAAACAAATGGGTCTGTCTGGGAGTTTCAGGTCTCTCCTTGGATGCTAGGATTTTAAAGCTATGTCTCACGTACTTTGGGTATTTGGCTAGGAGGGACCGATTCTTGGAGAAGGATGACATGCTTGGAAGGGTAGTGGGAACAGCACAGGAGAGGGAGACCCTGGATAAGATGGATTGATACAGTAGGTGGGGTAATGATGGTAGGTGTGTCAGAGTCAGACTGGCTCAGGAGGACAGGCTTCAGAACTATTGTCCATAGGGTTGCTATAAATCATAGATGACAGCACATAACAACAACTAGATAACTAAAAAACTCAAGCCCATTGCCATTGAAATTGGAACTGACTCATTGCTGACCCTCCATTGAGTTTCTGAGGCTGTAAATGCACAGGAGGAGATTGCCCATCTTCCTGCTGTGGTGTGACTGGTGGAATCAGACCACCAACGAGGTGCAGCTTCTGGATTAGCATTGCTCCTCCTGATGGACGAGGCCTCCAGAGCTACCCTGAGCACCTTGTGACTCCTTACTACTTTAAATGTTCATATGTTTTGAAATACCTTTCACCCCTTTTTTGTTCTCAGCTGTCCACTCACTAGCTGACTGACTCTGAGTAGGATGCTTCATGGTCACCTGTAAAATAGCGTCAGTGATAATAATATTTGCTTCAGTTGGTTTTTCCAGGATCTAAATAAATTAGCATCTTGTGTGTATTTATCATTTCTATAAATTGATATTCAAGGTACAGATGCTATAATGAAACTTTTTTTTCCTCTCCACTGTAGGTCTTCTTGAATTTTCTCTGGGGAAATACAGATACTTCAAGCTCACCAAGCCCTCTCCAGAGGAAGCTATTTTGCGTTATATATCCAGCAATGCAACATTTCTTATTTTCCAAATACACTCACAGTATCAGAATACAACATTGTCTTTTTCTAAGGTAAGTAGAAATAATTATTTCAGTAAGAACAATTCCTAAAAAAAAAGAACAATTCCTATATACTAGAGTCTCGTATTTAGCATATTCAAATTTCAGGTCAATGTTTTTAACATTATTTTACCTTAAGCCAAATGAAGATTGGACTTTATCAAGTTAGCAGTTGAGAATGGTTAAGAGCTGAGTATCTCAGGCCTCGCATGAGCATGGCAGCC
This sequence comes from Elephantulus edwardii, assembly GCF_000299155.1. NCBI lineage: Eukaryota > Metazoa > Chordata > Mammalia > Macroscelidea > Macroscelididae > Elephantulus > Elephantulus edwardii. Next base: position 2,205,371 of record NW_006399907.1, on the reverse strand, counting down.
TCTGACATGAAGAGGGATGGTAGTGCTGCGCTTGTAGGGAGGGTGCCCTGTGCCGAATATCGCCTTGCTGAAGTTTAGCTTTCCCCATGATTTGCCAGTCTCTCAATTCTTTAGTGGATTCTTGATTTTTACCTGAGAATATATTTTAATGAGTATTTGTCATTCAGCTATTGGCTTAAATTTTACTAAAATCTTTATAACTAGACTAATTTTCGGTGTACAAAAAAAAAAAAAGTATGGTTGACACTAAAAAGTTTCAGGAAGTACTAAAAGAATACCAGCCAGTAGTGATGGAGGATGAAATTCAAGCTTCACTGAAGGCATTGGCAAAAGGTAAGGCCCTAGGACTCAACGAGGTAACAATTGACATGTTTCAACAGACAGATGCAGCCCTGGATGTGCTCATCAGTTTGTGTCAGGAAATTTGAAGGACAGCTGCCTGGAAAAGATCCATATTTGTTCCCATCCCCAAGAAAGATGACCAAACAGAATTTGGAAATTACATAACAATATCATTAATACCACATGAAAGCAAAATATTGCTAAAGAGCATCCAAAAATGACTAGAATAGTACATTAACAGGGAACTTCCAGAAGTTTAAGCAGAGTTTAGGAGAGGCCATGGCACTAGGGATATCATTGCAAATGTCAAATGAATCCTGGCTGAAAGCAGAAAATATCAGAAGAATTTGTTTGTGTTTTATTGACTATGCAGAGGCATTTGACTCTATAGAGCATAACAAATTACAGCTAATGTTGAGAAGAATGGGAATTCTGGAATGATTACTTGTGATCATACAAATTCTGCACCTAGCTCAAGAAGCTTATCTGTACAGAGCAAGGAAACACTTCAGGGTTTAAAATCAGGAAGAGTGTGCATCAGAGATATATCCTTTTTCCATACCTATTCAGTCTGTTTACTGAGCAAATTGTGAAGCTGGACTCTGTGAAGAGGAATGTGACAAGATCAGAGGAAGACTCCTCAATAACTTGTGTTATGCAGTGACACAACTTTGCTTGCTAAATGTGATGAAGACTTGAAACACTTGATGCAGAAGATCAGGAACTACTACCTTTGGAATGGATTACACCTCAATATCAAGAAAATAAACATCCTCATAACAAGGACAACAGACAACATCATGGTAGATGAAGAAGGGATGGAAGTTGCCAATGATTTTATCTTGCTTGGATCAAAAAAATCAATACCCTTGTATTGCTTTGGGCTGTTCTGCTCTCAGGGACCTCTCCAATGTATGTAAGAGCAATGATGTCAGCTTGAAGACTAAGGTGCACATGATTCAGACCACTATTTTTTTCAATCACCTGCTATACATCTGAGGCCTGGACAGTGAATGAGGATAACAGAAGAAAAATTGATGCCTTTGAGTTATGGTATTGAAGAAGAGTAATGTACAAACCATAGACTGCCAAAAGAATAAGCAGATGTGTCTTGGAAAACGTGAAGCCATACTGCCTCTTGGGAGTAAAGATGGTGAAGCTTTGTCTCACATAACTTGAACATGTTAGGAGAGGCTGTTCCTTGGAAAGGGCCCTCATGCTTGGAGAAGGGGGGAGGGTCAGTGAAAGAAAATTCCTCCATTGGAGGGACTGACACAGTGGCTGCACCTCTGGGATCAAGTATATCAGAGCTGACAAGGATGGCTCAAGATAGGACAGGGTTCAGGTCTCATATTCCTAGAGTCACCATGAGTTGTACTTGGCTCTGTGGCACTTTACAGCTACAAGAAGTGGATCCAGTGCTGGATCAAATGTTATTTTTATTTCCATTTTTTAAAAGAACCAAACTATTTTCCTTTGTTGTTATACTTTTCTAAAGCCTCATTAGCCATGCCATACATTGATTTTTACCCAAGTTCTTTGAAGCCAGAACAGAAAAAATATGTGTGTTTATGCACACATACATACATACATACATTCATAGGGAGCTCTTGAAACTTAGGGCAATTTGATTCCTGGTTAGGAATCTCTGTGTTTGATTTATTACATGATTTATTTAGTTTTCAAAACAACCCTGGAGATAGTTGAAATTTTTACCATACATCTAAGGAAATGGAGCTCAGACAAAAGGATATTTCTTTTAATTATTAAGTAATGAAAGAAGCATGAATGAAATAAGTACCATCTTAAGCTTGGATTTCTGTTTTGGAAAGGTCTTAGTTAATTATAAGAGAAGTCCTTTCTTGGTGTTTGTTTAGATTCTGTATTTGTATTGTAGAGAAAATCTTGACTGGAACTCTTAGATTGTTTATTATGAACTAGACCACTTTGGATTGGTACTCTGATGTTGTTAATCCTGTAGTTTATCTATTAATATTTAAGTTGTTGTTAGGTGGTGTCGAGTCGAGTACAGCTTACAGACCCTACAAACACCGGATCTGAACCCTGGCCTGTCCTGTGCCATCTTCACATTTCCTGACACACTAGCGCCCATTACGGCAGTTGCCATGTCAGTCTGCCTGGTTGAGGGTTGTCTTTGCCAACACTCCACCCTTCCAAGCATCATGTCCCTTTCCAAGGAATAGCCCCTTTTAGCAACATGCCTAAGTGTGTGAGGTGAAGCCTCATCCTTTTTGCCTCCAAAGAGTACTCTGGCTGCACCCTCTCCAAGACATACTTATAGGGGAGCTCTGGGGGTCTACTGGCAAAAAGCTGCACTGCAATCCCAAAGGCATGTGGTTCGAATCCACCAGATGCTCTGCTGGAGAAGGAGGGACAATCTCCTCCTCTACCAGTCAGATTTGATTTGATGGTATACACACACAAAATAATAAGATAAAATATATTTTTTTTAAAGAGTAAAGTGTTTGAAGACTTAACTTTCTCTTTACAATAATTTTCTTTCTCCTTTCCCCCCCCATTCATTCATTGTTGCACTTTTCTCCACTCCCAACCCTCCCCCCAGTACACTACCCTCTTGAAAAAGTAAAAGAAAAATTCTTTCATTGTTTTACAATCCCTCTCCCCAGGTCCTCTCCACTATGCAGCCTTCACTTTGGACTCCCGTCATGACAAAAATGATTAATCACATATCCCTTTTAAATAGTTTTCTCCCTCATCTGTTTCAGTGCAGTATACATTATTGAACTCATCTTTATCAGTCTCCCCCCCAACCCTGATGTCAGTCCTGTTTTGCAACAGTGGCACCGTGCAGTATTTATCCTTTTGTGACTGAGATACTTCGCTCAGCAAAATGTCCTCTACGGTCACCTATTTTGAATAATATTGCATTAGTTCCTTAATTTTCAATGCAGTGTAGCATTCCATTGTGTGAATATACCACAGCTTCTCTTTCCATTTGTTTGTTGATGGGCACTTAGGTTCTTTCTAACTCCTTGCTATTGTGAACAAAGCCATGATAAACATGGTGTGCATATATCTGCTTGGGTGGCAGTTATGTTCTCTTTGGGGTAGATTCCCAGTAGTGGAAACGCTGGTATCTCTATTTGCAACTTTTTGAGAAAGCGCCACACTGCCTTCCACGGTGGTTGCACCATTTTATACTCCCACCTACAGTGAATAAGGGTTCCAGTTTCTCCACAACCTTGCATTTGTTGCTTGCTGTTGTTGCTGTTACATTTTGCTATTCTGACTGGGGTGAGATGATATCTCATAGTTGTTTTGAATAATTTTTTTTTAAAAAAAGACAAATCAATAGTGTTCTCCAGCACAACAACTCAAAAGCATCAATTCTTCTGTCATCCCTATTCATTGTCCAACTCTCAGATAAATAGCAAGTGACCAGAAAAACCATGGCCTGAATCAGATGCACCTTAGTCCTCTAGTCCTCACATTGACATCATTACTCCTCAATAATTTGAAGTGGTCCCCAGCTGCAGACATTCCAGTAGTACTATGGGTATTAATTGTGGATCCAAGTAAGATGAAGTTGTTGAAAATCGAAATCTTTTCTCCATCTACCACAATGTTGCCTATCAGTCCAGTGGTAAGAATCTATGATTTTTTGACATTGAGATGCAGTCCATATTGAAAGCTGCATTCTTTAATCTTCTACAACAAATCCTCCTCACTTTCAGCAACCAAGGTGTGTCCTCTCCATAACACAGGTTATTAATAATACTATTTTTGTTTGATAAGATCCAGAAGAAAACATGCATATTAAGGCAGCTTTAGAATTTAAATATTTTGCTCAGCTAATTCATGGTGACTTCCACCCCTCTCTTCCAATTGCAGACTCTTCTTCCTAGCACCTCGGGAACAGGCACTGACAGAGGACTGGTTTTCATTCTTAGACCAGAGCAGAGTATGTGCACATGGCACTTGGAGACTGCAGCTGCTGAGCCTGTCCAGAGTATAGCTGTTCCACTCTCCTACTCAGAAAAGGGTGAGCTGTTGTGTTTGACCCCTGTCACTTTCCCAAAAGCTGGATACTTGGAGACATGCTGATGAATTTTAGCAAAAAACCACAAAAGTGTGAGTTGGAAGTGTCTTCTTGGCACTGGGTTTGGTTTTGGTTTATTACAAGTACCAAATTTGTTGCAAGGTCTTCCACAAGAGGGGAGATACAGAAGAATGGCTGTACTTGACATATTTGGAGGGTAGAATTGATAAGACACAATAATTTATCAATGGTTACAGGGTAGCAGACTTCCTGTGTGTAATGCAGAATAAGATTGTTATGGTGAATGTTTTGGGGATGGAATGAATGAGAAAATAGCACTTTTGTTTTAGAACACAATGAATCTGAGATTCCTATAGGATTTCCAGGTGGAAATTCCTAACAGGTAGTTTAAAACTGGGACCTGGAGTGGAAGAATGAAGTTAGGTATGGAGCTGTTATTAAATAGATGTTTACCTAAGGGTATGTATAGTTAGATATCTAAGAGGGAAAAATTAAAATAATAGCAGATGATTTCCTAGTGCCTACCAGATACCAGAAGAAGGGAGCTCTGGTGGCATAGTCCGTAGGGAATTGTGCTGCTGACTCACAGGCCAGGCCTCTTTGGTGGTTCGAATTCACCAGTGGTGCTAGGAGGGAGAAAGATGGAGGATTTCCTCCCATGCAGTTTACATCTCCTGAAAAGCCACTGGAGCATCACCTATGAGTTGGTTCTGACTCCAGATCAATGAGTTGAGTTGATGTAAAAAAAGCAAAAAAGGCCTCGTGGGGGGAAATCATATATAACCTTTACCAGCTCCACAAAGAGGAACTATTCCCGTCAACAACATGAAACCAATTCCCATGCGATCAGACACTTCCCCCACACTCCCACACCTCCTGCATTCACTCACACTCATACCAGCACCAATGTTACTGCTTTACTGGCTCCAGAATCCAATGAAATAGCTCACAAACCACACAGAACTGTATTGGTGAAGCCAAAGGCTAGAATTCAGTTTAGTAGCAAAATACAAAGTCAGGACCGCTTAAAAAATGAGCTCATAGACACCTCAGTCTTGAGCCTCACAGCTGTAGGCCAGTGTTACTAGGCTGTCAGTCCTGCTAATATTGGTTTACCACTCTGAAGTCTTCCTGAAAACTTGGGGAAAGGCTTTTAACTCTGGTTCCGTGGAGGGTAACAGTCCCAAGGTCAGCAGCATCTCTTGTTGAGTCTCTAATCCTCTGCTTTGGCTGTTGCTGTTCTTGTAAGTATAACTGGCGTGAGAATCTCTGGTCCTGACAGGTGCAATCAGCATACCCGCTGCTTTCCTGGTGGTGAGACTCTTGATTTTGCCACCAAATCTGCTTAGTTTAGTGGCACGACTTCCCTAGAGGATAGGCTAACACACCCTATTCAGATATTCCTGCCCATCACGTGGCAAAGTAAAATTCTATGGCTAAGAAAGCCATTTTGAACAATAAACCCTTAACACTACAGATGATATCTATATTCTTAAGCTTTTTGAAGTCACAGACACAGAATGATCTTATGAAAACTTCTCACACTAGGAATTATTTAGGTCTTCGATGTATACTTAAAGGCTGTTTGTGAAGGCCTTGAAACCCATTCTTGCACTCCAGCTTAGGAATTCGATTCTTTTTATATTTTCACTCTAAATAACAGGATGAGCCAAATCCAGATGGCATGTATTTGCACATGAAGTTTTTTGGGAGCACAGTTTTACCTGTTCTTTTACATACTGTCTATGGCTGTGCACAAGAACAGATAAGTAATTGAGATGGAACTGCCAGGTACCCGAAGCTTAAAATATTATTCAAAATGGGTGACCCTGGAGGATGTTATGCTGAGTGAAATAGCTCAGTCGCAGAAGGACAAATACTGCATGGTGTCACTGCTGTAGAATGGGACTGACATCAGGGTTGGGGTAAGACTGAGAAAAACTGGATAAATTATGTATACTGCATTGAAACAGATGAGGTAGAGAACAATTTAAAAGCAATATATGAGAAGGCATTATGGTTATCCTAAGAGCCCAGAATTAAGGTTGCATAGTGGAGTGTACTCGAGGTTGGGGGTGGGGCACGGAGGGATTGTATGCCAATGAAAGAATTTTTCTTTTACTTTTCAAAGAGAGGAGCTAACCTGGGGAGGGAGGTGGGCAGGGAGAAAGGTGCAACAATGAATGAATGGAAATCCCAAATCTCTGTAAATGTTCATTAAAATTACTAAGATAAAATTTAAAAAAAAATATTTCCTATCTGACTCTTTACAGAAAAAGTTTGCTGACTCCTGCTCTTGCATTCTTAGTTTCAATTACTCTTACTTTTCTTTAACCTCAGTTCATGAGATAGTACAAAGCTGCAAACTCTGAAGAATATTTAAGTTTACTGGAGAATTTCTTATCAGGTTAAAGTTCTCTTTTTCTGTGTTATTTGGACACACAAAAATTATGTTTAGTAACTTGTTATTTTTTTTTGTCCAGATCCTGTCCCTGGAGGCTGTAATTTGGAGTTTGATTTAGACATTGATCCTAATATTTACTTGGAGTATGATTTCTTCGAAACAATCATCAAATTTGCCCCAGCAAACCTAGGCTATGCAAGGTATGTCTTGTCTCCTGTTGCTTAAGTTGCTTTTAGATCATGTATGAATATTGTGTAGATTCATGAAACTCTCAAAATCCATAGGTCTCTTTTATTAAAATGGGATTGGTTTAATTTTTGTTTGGCATTGCATAATTTAAACATTATTAATCATATCTGAGTTCTCATTAACAATATCTTCCTCTTCAGTTCTTAAAAACCCCTTTATTCGAATAGTCATCTGTTAGCTCTCTACTTTGAGCTTGAAAGTTTAACTTTTGTTAAGAAATGTAAATCTATATTTACGATATTAGTCTGTATCATTTGTCTTTGAGACTGAGTTAGTTCACTCTGCATAATGCTTTTTATATATCTCATGTTATATATTTTACAAAATCATTATTCCTTAGAACTGCCTTATGTTCCATTGTGTGAATATACCACAATTTCTCAGTACATTTGTTTGTTTATGGGGCATAACAGAGATTAGTTGGATGGATTGGGGATGGTGGAGAAGGAATAGGAAAGATTCACTGGAAACTTGAAAAGATGGGGTAACAATAGACATAGACCAATAGTATGTAATTATATAAAATACAGTGTGTGCGAATGCTTATACAAAACACAGGTGAATAAAGGATTGTATAAAACAATGTACATGAATGAAACACAATGTAAACAAATTATTGTATGAAAATCAATTAAAAAAAAGAATTTTAAAAGTACAAAGCATTCTGAAGCCCCACACTTCTGTATTTTTATAGAAATGTGTGATTGTTTTAATTAAAAACAGCTTTAGTTTTTACTGTTAGCCAACATTTGAGTGTCCTTTCTGCTAACTGAAGGTTAGATGTGGGAGTCAACTCATAAGACCATCAGAAGAAAGGTCATGCACTTCTGATGGTGATTTCCTTGTGAAAAATCAGCCATTGCAGCGTAGTGGGACATACCTGACATCACCATGGGTCAGAATCAACTTGACAATGACTGGTTACACAGCACCTGTGATGCTGAGTGCTGGGTGTTCTTTGCCATTAAATCTTCATAGTTTTATGGAAAAAGGACAATTATTCTTGTTAACAGAGAGGCTTTCTAATGGTTATTGAAGTTAAGTGACTTATTCATACTTGTAACAAATGGCAAACTGACGTCTGATCAGTAAGTCACATTACCCTTCAGTATGTTACTTGCCTTTCTCTGAATACCAGTTTATTACCTCTGCAAAAGGTAAGCTGTCAAATCGGGAAGGACTGTTGGAAAGGTATGAAATTAAGAACTCTGGCTCCTTTTTATTGATGGGCTTTGTACCATGAAAGGTTGATACGCAGTTTTGTTGGTTGACTTCAGAGGCACAGACCCTCCGCTCTGTGACGTGGCAGCAGGCATGGACTCAAGGTGGAGGCTGCAGTATGACATCTACCAGTATTTTCTGCCTGAGAATGACCTCACTGAGCAGGTTTTGCTGATGCATCTTCAGCGAATGACTGAGGTGCCACAGGTGAAGGCCAATGCTGTCAAGGTAAATCTGATTCCCATGATCTGAATGGTTAGACTGTGACACTTTTGTAAGTGTTGAGAATGGGAGAAGGTAAGAAAAGGCCCTTTGTAGTTTCTTTTATGGTTTTGTCTTTCTGAGACTATAATTTTATTTTACTTTTTAATTGTCTTGAGGATCTTTGCTAGTGATAACCAAAATGGGGTTGGCCATTGAAGGAATGCATTATATTAAGTTCTAGTTGTAAGCATGTATGTACTTTGGTGTTCTTAAGAGATCATTGGAAAAGAGTGTATTCAACTTTGTTATGTGTTCCTCTAAGTGTTAAATAAAGCTTTTAGTAAATTTCAATAATACAGTGTGGGGCTTTTTTGTGTGTTTTTTTTAAGGTTTGTTTTTTTTTCCCTTTTTTTTTTTTTTTTTTTTCTTGTTTATTTAGTTCGTTTATATTGTTTTTTTTTCTGACTGTTTCCTGTTTCCTGCACCCACTCCGTCAATTTATGTAACCTTATACTTAACACCCTCCACCACCACCCCCCGCCCATCCTCATCCTTCAGCTCCACCCTCCCCTACCTTGGATCCTCATACTCATTCTATGATAATGGGCTTATACATTATTTGTTGTTATGGGACTTAGTTCACTCTGCATAGTGTTCTCCAGTCCCTTCCAAGTTAGGCTGTAACTTATAAAATCATTGTTCCTGAGAGGAATAGTTTTGAGAAAAACTAATCAAAACCATTTAGGATTGCATGCATTGGCATAAATATTTGAACCCAAATTGAGAGTCTTCAACTTGGAGCTCTGGTTACCTAGTGGGTAGGGAGTTACACTGCCAACCCAGAGGCAGGTGGTTCAAATCCAGCTGCTCTGCTAACATGAGAAAAAGATGGGCGCTCTCCTCATGTGCTGTTCATAGCCTCGAAAAACCCACTGGACAGTCAGCTATGAGTTATCCATGAGTGAGTTTGTTGTGGGTTTATTCTTTTTTTAAAAAACTTCATGCAAAAGACACTTCGTGTCTGAGCTTTAAAGTCCCACTCTTGTTCCTCTGCAGTGTGAGCACAATCATCGTCTGCTAGGATTGCAGACTTAGGCTCTCCCTATTGTTTCAGGTGCTGTGAAGTTGGCTATGGCTCGTAGTGACAACAGAATGAAACCTTGCTCAATCCTGAGTCATTACCGAAGTCCTCTGTGCTTTAAGCTCATTGCTGTACTCACTGTGTGAGGGTCTTCCTTTCTTTTGCTAAACCTTTGCTTTTCCAGGCATCTCTTTTCCCAGGGTTTGGTCCCTCCTGATGTACACAAAGTATCCATGACAAACATCTGTCAGTTTGTTGTTACATTGAAAGTGGGGAAGTGAGGGTAGGTGTGTCTGGAGTCAGTGAGCCTGGCTCAAGATATGGCAGTGTTTAGAGCTGTTGTCCATAGTGTCACTGTGAGTCACAGGCGACTTGACGGCACATAATAGCAGCAACAACGTTTGGCTGAAAGTTGTGCTGCAGAGAAGAATTTAGGCTCAGGGGTTCCATTAGTCTCAATGAGATATTTATGATCCTTGAATTTTGGTCTACATTTTTCTCACACTATTCTCCTAAGACCTGTTGTGATTCCTTTCAGAGTGGTCGGCAGTGATAGCCAGGTAGCACCTGGCTTTTTTTACTGTAGACCCCTTTTCTTCTTCCTTCTCTATTTATGCAAATTTTGAGTTGTTATAATTTTTAAAGGTGTGTTTATTTATTGCCATTTATTTTCCAAGGAGCACTGCTTTTGCAGTTTCCCAGACGTTTGGGGTATGCTGTGTATCATTTTCCACTTTAGATACGAATATTTCCAGACATACTGTATTTTTATGAAGAATATAAGAACTCCTTTTGTTGTTGTTGTGTGCCATGAATTTGGAACTGACTCATAGCTGACCCTTCCAGCAGGTTTTCCAAGGCCATAAATCTCAGGAGAGATTACCCATCCTATTCCTGTGGAGGAGCTGGTGAATTCAAACTGTGTGCTTTTGGGATTGCAGTGCAGCTTCTTACCAGTGAAAAGCAAGTTAAGTGCTAGTTAAATGTGCCAGAATGCAGGAAGACCCTGAAAAACTGGTGAAGGCATGTCAGAATGACTGCAGCCTGTTTAAAGGGCCGTTGGATTTCCTAATCATAGGAAATATAAATGATAAATGAACAACTTAAAACATTGTGAACACAATTTGTTAACACATTCCAGTTGTGGAATATGTTCTGAGACCTCATAATATTTTCAAAAGTTGCTTCTTTTATAAAGTCAGTATAATGTAGGTAAGTGGGTGGAAGAGGGTGCTGACATTAAATCTGTTCAAGATTAACAGAAGATTGGCGATAAATAACCGAGTGTGAAACTTAGTTGGCTCACTGTTCAGAACTTTGCAAAAGTTGTAAAAAGCATTTAGGGAAATTTGAACCTTAACCGTGAATTAAATCGATAATAAAAATTATTGCTAATTTTCTTATATGAGCCCAGGTGTATTGTGTTATATAAGAGAATATCCTTATATTTGTTTTCCTGTTACCCAAAATGTAATAGATGAGTGCATAGTGTTGGCATTCATGAGAGCTTGTTCTCAAAGTGGAATCTGGTATCACATATGAACTTCAAAAGAAGATTGTGTATTTTAACAAAATCACCCACTAATTCAGAGGCACATTAAGCTTGAGAAACACTCTTTTTAGGACTTGCACACTGATGTATTTAGAAATGAAATGCCATCATATTTTATAACTTCACAATGGTTCTTCAGCAGGATACTTTTGGACTATGGAAATCTTCTAGATGAATCATAGTTCTTAAAACTGAGATTTTTTTTCTTTTTTTTTTTGCTTAACATTAGGGAGCTTTGGTGGCCTAGTGGTAAGAAGCAGCTACTCCATGGAGAAGGATGGGCAGTCTCTTTCCATGTACTTCACTGCCTGTGAAAACCTGCTGGAGGGTCAGCTATGTGTCAGTGCTGACTCGATGGCACATAACAACAATGTATTAAAACAAAGCTGTGAATTATAGCTTAAGTTAGGGCATCTGTTTCTTCTGTTATATGTATGACCCATCTAAGAAGAAAACCTTTGAATGGGAATTTAAGGACTATTTAACCCAACCATATGTAATATTTTATTATTTCAGATCCTGTTAGAAAGCATTAGTAGATACTCTATAAAGATGTTAACATAATGTTGTCTTTGCCATTTCTGTAGCTAGATATAATGGCTAATGTTTATTGAACACTTTGTGGCAGGCATTGTGCTAAGAGGTAAGGAAAGAGTGGTGAGAAAGATAAGACTCCTTTCTATTAGGTGGGGAGCTTTGGTGGCTTAGTACTAAGGAATTGAGCTGCTAGCGAGCAGGTACATGGTTTGAATCCACTAATTGTTCCGCAGGAGAAGGATGGGCATTCTCCTCCCATTTGATTTATTGCCTCTGAGAACTTCCTGGAGGGTCAACTATGCATTAGTTCCAACTGGAGGTTACACAAGAATAAGAACAGTGAAACAGGGAATTGTACTGCTAACCCAAAAGCCATGTGTCTCTGGTGGTTTGAATACAACAGTGACTTCTTGGGAGAAAGGCCATCTCCTCATGTGTGATTTATAGCCCATGAAAACTTGCTGGAGGGTCAACTATAAATAGGTTCCTACTTGACAGCAGTGAGTTGAGTTTTGATATTTCAGCTAACAGATGTTGCCCTGGATGTGCTCACCAAGTTGTGCCAAGAAATCTGGAGAACAACCACTTGGCCAACTGACTGGAAGAGATCTATATTTGTTCCTATTCCAAAGAAAGGTGACCCAACTGAGTGTGGAAACTACAGAACAGTGTCATTGATTTCACATGCAAGCAAAATTCTACTGAAGATTATCCAAAAACAATTAGAACAGCACATCAGCAGAGAACTGCCGGAAGTCCAGGCTGGGTTTAGAAGGGGTCGTGGTACTAGGGATATTGTTGCTGATGTTAGATGGATCTTGGCTGAAAGCAGAGAATACCAGAAGAATGTCTATCTGTGTTTCATTGATTATGCAAAGGCATTTGATTGCGTGGATCATAACAAACTGTGGCTGACTCTGAGAAGAATGGGAATCCCAGAACATTTAATCGTGCTAATGCGAAACCTATACTTGGACCAAGAGGCAGTCGTCGGAACAGAGCAGGGCAACACTGCATGGTTCAAAATTGGGAAGGGTGTACGCCAGGGATGTGTCCTATCTCCATACCTTTTCAACCTGTATGCAGAGCAGATTATCTGAGAGGCTGGGCTCTATGAGGAGAAGCGTGGCATTAGGATTGGTGGACGATCTATCCACAATCTGCGTTATGCAGATGACACAACTTTGCTCGCTGAAACTGAGGAGGACCTCATGCACTTACTGCAGAGGGTCAAGGACTGCAGCCTTCAATATGGACTGAGGCTCAATGTGAAGAAGACAAAGATTCTCACCACTGGACCAATTGGTAGCATCAGGATGGATGGCGAAGAGATTGAGATTGTTCACAGCTTCAGTTTGCTCGGCTCCACGGTCAACAGTCTTGGCACCAGTAGCCAGGATATAAAAAAAAGTATTGCGATGGGAAAGTCTGCGCTTAGGGACCTCTCTAAAGTACTCAAGAGCAACGGTGTCTCTCTGGAGACTAAGGTGCGCCTGATATAGGCCATGGTTTTTGCAATCACTTGTTATGCATCAGAGAGTTGGACAATGACTAGGGAGGATAGAAGGAGAATTGACGCCTTTGAGCTGTGGTGCTGGAGAAGAGTATTGAATGTACCATGGACTGTCAAGAAAACAAACAGATTCATCGTAGGGAGGATTAAACCAGGCTGCTCCTTGGAGGCAAGAATTCTGGGGCTTCATCTGACATACTTTGGACATGTTGTAAGGAGAGACAGGTCTTTAGAGAGGGACATCATGCTGGGTAGAGTAGAGGGACAGCGCAGGAGAGGAAGACCCTCTATGAGGTAGATTGATTCAGTGGCTGGGGTAATCGGGATGGGTGTGTCAGAGGCAATGAGATTGGCACAGGATAGAGCATGGTTTAGGGCTGTTGTACATAGGGTCGCTGTGAGTCGCAAACGACTCGATGGCACATAACAAGAACAACAACAGCAACATCCTTGTGATGTTTATAATTTGGTAAATTAAAAAAAAAATGTTTTTCCTAACGTATATATCACATCTATACATTTCTTAACTGTAGTGTATATATCACATCTGTCATTTACTTAGTCTGGTGGCCTAGTGGCAAGAAGCTGTGTTGCAATCCTGAAGGCACGCAGTATGAGGAAACTAGCTGCTCCGGGGAGAAGGATGGACAGTCTCCTCCCGTTTGATTAACTGCCTCTGAAAACCTTCCAGAGGGTCAGCTGTGGGTCACTTCTGACTCTGCAGTGCACAACAATGACAACAGCATCATTTACTTAACATTTACTACTGCATAAAACTGCTAGAAGCACTTTGTGCAAAAAGCTTGCTCATAGTAAAGCACACAAACTTTGGGCTGGTCCTTGAACAGTGTTTAACAGGTTTGAGTGTATTTTAAATAGGATTGTAATTTAATATCATGTGCAATTAAAATACAGCTTTCTGCTTCTAATCTATATCCTAACCATGCATTATTTTTGGCTTCAGGTTGTTACCTTAACAGGTGATGATAAGACAAGTATTTACTTCTCCTCTCTCCGGGGCCAAGGTGTAATTTACAATGTCATTGTCCGGGACCCACTTTTAAATACCTCTACTGCTTATGTTCCTGCTCACACATATGCTTGTAGTTTTGAGGCATCAGAGGGTAATTGTTCTTCTCTAGGTAAGTATATGGATTTAAATTTTTTTGGGGGGGGAATCCTTTGGGTTTGTAGATATATATCAATTAATAGATAATTTACAAATATTAAACATTATTTTTGTCTCTTTTTCATTGCCAAGTGAGTACAACTCCCTCAGCAAATACTGTTTAGACCCCTACATTATACAGTTGTGCCTTCCTTGCATTTTCTGCTCCAGACTGGCACTGGTAGGAAAGATCTTTCGTCCTCAGCAAGTCATACACTCACTTGTTCAGGGGAATGGTGCTGGCTTTAATGTGCTGCAGTGATAACCTAGGGCCAATCCAGTTTTCTTGTGGTTGACTGCACAGATACTGAGGGGTAATGATAGCAAAACTCTCCTCCCCTGAGGAACCTTGTTTAGTAACTAAGCCAATGGTGGCCTTTAACGGCTAATAGCTTATGAGATTTTTTGTTTTTTACATGTCTACAGAAGGAACTTTCTTTATTAAAAACTTTTTTACATCAAGCCTTTTTGGTACCATGCACAATCAGAAAAACTTCTCTAGAAACAGACTATAGAAATGATCCCTGAAAGTATAGTCTCATCAAACATTTTTGATATTTGTGTTTTGTTTTAAGTCATTTATTATGTAAAAGACACTGTGCTAAGTTCTGCTGCATATATAAGAGGGCAATTGATATATAACTAAAGCTCTTTGAAAATTGGATCCAGTTGGGAGATAAGATCGCTATTATAAGAGGAAGAAAATGGAAAGAATCTACAGTTGCCTTATTGGAGGAGGTGGGATTAAGTTTGAAGAAAGAGTAGTATGGAGAGAATAAAACAATTTAAAAATAATTATAACTGTCTTCCATGGCATAATTTTGAAACTTACACAGTTCTTGAATCATGGCTTTGAGAGGTTCATATTTTATCCTCAGAAAAGTTTGTGGAGTCAAACAGGGGCCCTGTATTCCATGGTCTTTAAGAACAATGCTACATATGGTATCATATGAATAATAATAATAATAATAATGATTTGATTTCCTTTTAACCTTCTGCTATTAACTGTTTGAGGCAGTTCCTCACTCCCTTATTTGTTAAGGTTTTTTTTTTTTCAGTGAAAGAAGAAAAACCCTTGTTGTTAAACAGTAATAAAAGTATTAAAAGTGTTAAGTGGGTAAAGCTTACTTTGAGTAAGGGTCTCCCGCTGCTCTTATGGCTGAATCATGAATTCTCTTCACATCTCTGTCTTTTTAGCAGAAGTAGAAAGGAAAGTAAAATTTTAGTGAGCAGGAGATAGCAGTAAATTATAAGATTTGTGCCTATAATTAATAAACTTACAGAACATTCTCCTAAGTGGTACAGAACTGGTCTGTCAGTGTGCTGCACTGAGTTAACCTGGGGTTGCTCTGATGCTGAACACTGTGAAACTGACTTGTCAAATGCCATAATGGTTACCTATGGTGGACTGTGTTTGGTGGAGCTCCGAGATTAAGACAGTCTTGGAAGCAGGAACAGGCCTTTGGAAATTCCAAGAACATTAGAGCAATGACGATTGTTATAGAACAGGGTTCAGATCTTTTGTTCATAGGGTCTCTATGAGTTGTACTCAACTTGATGGCACTTCAAAACAACATTATTTGATTGGTAGCTCTGATGGCATTGTCTGTGGGGAGTTGCTAGCCCAAAGACTGCACCCCAACAGTTTATATAGTAAGTCTGAGAGAGAAAAATGACAATTCTCGCATTTGATTTACAACATCAGAAACTCAATAGAAAGTCAGCATGAATTTGTTCTGACTCAACAGCAGTGTGCTTTGAGTTTTTATTTTTGTAGTTGCTGGAGATAAAGCAGTGAACATGTCAGAGTGTATATCTGCCATTCTGTTAGTTTTTATTGGATTGGAAGTCCTTGCCATTATGGTGATTATACTTGCCAGAGACCTCTACCAGCTTTTCATTTGAACAAAAGATCTTAGAGAATTTCATAGTTGGGGTGTGAAGGTTGAATCCTAGAATGGTCATCACCCACAGGTCTGAAATAGGTAAAATCTGGAATTTTAATCTTTTGCTGAGTCTTCTTTCTTTTGAACTATTCATTCTCAGAATAGGCACAGGAATACTTTGAAGAGCCGGTTCCCACCACTGCAGTAAATACTGTAATAAAAGCGAGAGAGATGTGGATTTTTTTTTGGTCATGAAAGTTATGTTTATACTGTACTAAATTCTAAGTGTGAAATAGCATTATGTAAAGTTTGAAATAATCCAAGAATTACTAAAATAGGACAGAAAACAAGCACATACTGCTGGAAAAATGGCACCGATAGACTTGCTGGATGTCAGATTGCTATGCACCACCCGTCAATTTGTATTATCTGTGAAGTACAGTAAAGCCTAGTGGACATTTGTCTGTCTATATTAAAACCCAGAGCCACACCCCCTGCGCTGAGTTGAAGTTGACTCACAGCAGTCCTCTGTGGAATTTTCACGGCTGTTCATCTTCTCAGCTTTCTCCTATGGAACATCAGTTTGGTTTGAATGGCATACTTACTTTTTGGTTAGCAGTCTGACAAGTTCTGTCTGTTTTTCTTATTTAAATATATGTCTTAATGGTATCTAATATCATTAGCATTTTGACCTATTTTGACTTGTTGCAAGTTTGTTACTCTTCATGTTAAGCTTTTTATAATGGAAAACTTTAATGAGTTCCTGTATACTCATAATCCAGCCTGGCAGTGTTTACACATGGTACTTGTCTTGCATCATCATGTTCTCTGACTCCCCACTCTCTTTTCTTGTTGCACTATCCTTTTACTCAAACACTCATTATTATTTCAGTATATATGTGTGTGTGTGTGTGTGTGTGTATATATCTTGAAGATAAGCTGTGTCCCCCAAACCTCCAACATGGTCATAGAGCCATTAACACAGTTTCGAGGAAAATATTCCCTTGGTAGCATCACATTTCCAGTCAGTGGGAATCCTCAGCGACTGCAGTTGGTTGGAGCATGTTTCAGATAATGCCCATACATTGCCTTTAGTTGATGTGGTTCATAAATCTCTCTTGATACATCGTCACCCTGGCCCCCTTCATTTTCCTGACAGTTTCTTTGTTGAAGAAGCACAATTGTTGAAGGTAGGTTCACTTTCTCTCTGCTTGTTTGCTTCCTCTTCCTCCCCTTCTTCCTCTACTTTTTCTGCAAGACTATATCTTACAAATGTGTTATACCTCTATCAGGAAGTGTGTATTGTTTAGTTTCTCTTTTTGTTATAGGTATGGTCATTGATACTCATTGTCTTAAGTACAGTGGCTATTCATTAGCAGTGATGCGGATTTAGAGAAAATTTTATAATATGTGTGGAATAAATCATTGTCCATTTCCTTTTTTTTTTTAATGGAGCTTTTGCACGTGAGTTAAATACAAACTCTCAATTGATATGTTAGCCACTAAATTTTCATTATTTTTAGGAAGAGTTTCTTCCAAAGTGTTCTTCAGCCTTTGTGCCCTGCTTGGCCTCTTCATTTGTTTCTTTGGACACAGATTCTGGAAAACAGGTACATCTAATAAAGCTCTGATTGATATGTCTTGTGTTCTTTTTTTTTTAACATTTTTTTCAAAACAGGGTTATGACTGTGAGGAGAGCAAGCAATTACTTCGCTATCTTCAGAGGTTTGTGGCTGGATTTTTCTTGTAAAGATTTTGCTGATTTGCTCTGCAGCCTTTTGTGTTTGGGTTTTGTGTGTGTGTGTGTGTATGTGTATATGGTTTTTGGCTGGGATATTTTGAGTTTTGTTTTGAATTTGGGGCTTTTTTAAAAGATCTGTTTTCTTACTAAGGTAGTACAGACTTCCTCTTACTCAGAGAGAAATAAATTTGATGTGTGCAGCAATTGCTAGATCTAGCTGTATATGCGTGACTGCCAGATTAGAAGTCAGGATGGCTTAATAGAAATATAGATTGGTTTTGGTGATGACTTGATTTCTGAGACATCAGGCTGTGCAGTTAAGATATTCTGCAAGATTAGCCTGTCTGACTCATCCTTGATAGATGCATATACCAAACTGCAACTACAGAGTTCATACCAGTGAACACAGCAGTAGAAATGATGCTCCTTGAGTTGGGCTAAAGTCTTTGGCTTGCTTTTTAGGTAACTTGTGTTTTCAATGACTTAAAAAAGGAATCTTCTTTTAATTAATCAATAGTTTGGTGACTGAGCATCAAGGCCAAAGAACATAATCCTGCACTAGTGAAATACTTGAAATTTACATTTATAAGTTGTTTGAAATAGCAACTCTTCCCTCTATTAGTGAGTCTTGAGTAGTGAAAACAGTTACTGAACTTGACCACTAGTTGGTTTGATGGTTTATGAGTTCACTCAGAGACACTTTAGAAAATAGGTCTGATGATGCGCTTCTTAAAAATACACCATTTGAAACCTAATGGAGCAGAATTCTGTTCTGACAGACTTGGGGATCTCTGTCAGTTAATCTCAACTGGATAGCAACTGAGTGTTTTCTCTCCATCCCTATACTCTCTTTTTGACTAATTTGGTACAAGGTATTATGAAACTTTAATTCCTTTAAATATAAAATTATGTGATAACATATACCAGATGCTCTGCTGGAGAAGGAGGGGCAATCTCTTCCAGTACCAGTCGGATCTGATTTGATGGTACACACACACAAAAGAATAAAATAAAATTATGTGATAACAAAGAATTGAAGTACTAGCAGACATCTTGCTTTGGAATGTCTTGCTATATCTTTTTTAACTTTCACATTTTAGTTTTGCTTCAATAACTGTTGAAGTTTAGTGTCATTTCAAAGCAAATGTTAGTGACAAAAGTACTATTTATTTAAAGTAAGGAATATAGATATATTTAAATGAACTATGAAATGAGCAAATAGCAATTTAGTAATTGAAATGGACTTAAATTTTTAAGTGTATGCTATAGTTAATATTGTATCAGTTTAGTATAAGATTGGCACAGGATAGAGCAGGTTTCAGGACTATTGTGCATAAAGTCTCTGTGTCACAAGTGACTTGACAGCGCGTAACAACATATGTTTAGTAATATTTGCCTCCAGTAATGTCTAAAATTCTCCTGTCGCTTAGACAGTTTTTCTTCTCTGAATGTATTGATACGTAAATTCTGGGAGTTTAAACTTACATTTGTAGATTAATATTTACATTGCACTGGGAAAAGAGTACCTAACTGTAACTTTCATTTTTCTTTCCTGGTGGTTTGCTGCTAGAATTATTCTTCATAGGGTTCATCGTCATGGGATTCTTCTTCTATATACTTATTACAAGACTGACTTCTATTAAGTATGATGGTAAGTCAAAACTATATAGTGGAATTAAGTATTCAGATGTTGTTGGTGTTGTTATGTGCCGTCGAATAGGAAATGAAAAAAAAATAGGAAATTATTGTTTACACACCACCTTTCCTTCTGTAGTTTAAATGGTCTTTCTGCAGCATCTCATATGTCCAAATAAAGGCCCATGTAGACTCTGAATATATTTATGTAACTATTTATTCAGACTCATTAACACACAGTGTGATAAATGTTATGATAGAATTAGCACAAGCGATCACAATAGGAACTCAACTCATTGGAAAGAAAAGTTGTTGAAGGAAGATCCAAAGAAAGACATTGTAAAAAACCCAAGAACCAGCTATGTGAAATCTTGTACATTTAGTCACTAAATTACTAAGAAATTGACCAAGATGTGTATATAGTGTCATTGACAAAATTCAGACCTCAGGCATCAAAAACTTTAATAGGATGCTTCAAAAAATGGTACAAGTTCTGTTTTTAATCAACAAAGTATTCATCTAGCCTCTTTAATGTATTGTCTATTTATATATTCCTTCAATTTTTATATTGTTTTATAGATGTCATCAAGTTTAATAACCATACCTCTTCATACCTAAAAACAAAACAAAACACCTCCTTAACATATTCAGCATTATCCTGGTCACTTTTTTCCCAGCTCTAATTTCCAGGTAGCATCGTGTAAGTCATCATCCCTGTAAGGCTTGACTTCTCTCTAGTGTCCACATCTCAAGCAGGCCTGAGCAGGTGTCTGCTGTGTCATGAAACTTCTACGGAGTGTGTGAAGCCTGAACCAGCAGAAGGGCTTGATCCAGCTCTGCCAGTGGTATGTGTGTAAGTCTGAGGTTGGAAGTATGACTAGTGATCGAGCCATTCGTCTTCTCTCTTTGTACAGTTCGTCTGATTCTAACTGCCCTGACTGGAAGCATTGGTGGAATTTTCTTGGTTGCTACATGGTGGCGATTTGGAATCCTCCTGTTCTGCATGCTGTGTGTTGGACTAGTGCTGGGGTTCCTTACCTCATCCGTGTTGTTCTTCACTCCACTGGGTAGGGATCTGTAATGAATTGTGTTTTCAATTCATTGCTTGAGAAATTTTATTTGTGCTGTCCAGCGGGAGAGGAAGACCCTGCATGAGATGGATTGATAGGATAACTGGGGTAATGGGGTTGGTGTGTCAAAATCAGTGAGACTGGCTCAGGACAGGGAAGGGTTCAGAGCTGCTCTACATAGAGCATGTAACAACAACAACATCATCATCAAATAGAATTGTTGGGTGGCAACAGCTAATGTGCAGATTGAGTCTACCCAGAGGCATCTTGAAATAAAGGCCTAGATCTGCTTCACAAAGGTCATAGCCTTGAAAACCCCAGGTAGCCATTTTCCTCTGACATACATGTGTCTGCATGAGTTGAAATCTGATGGTAATGACGATAATAGAATATTAAGTAGCAGAACTGTTCTTTAAAAACCTAGTTAAGTTGTAAATTAACTTTTTTTGCTGTTGTACAACTTAGATTTCTAAACTGCAAAAAAGGGACAATGCATTCAGCAGTGTGCTACTCTTCAGTGGCTTCATTCCTGTGGTACATGCTTCGTTATTAAAGAGAAGACAGTCTGATGTGGAGTAGTACTATTTTTTTTTTTTTCATTATGAAACAACAATTTTATTATAAAAGGATTTACTTAAGAGTATACACTTCTAACCAATTCCCAGATGGCAAACTATTGTCTTGATCTTTAACTTACTTTAAATATTCATTTGTAAAATCCAAATATTGATTTAAATGTTCCAATGAAAACTTTTCATGCTTAGAAAAACAACCACTTTACACTCCTTTTTCCTCCTTAATCTGAGGCATTTGGAATTCTGAGAATTCACAAAACAAAAGTAGAAAATAGTAAGTCTAAACCATCAACAGAATAAAGCCTAGATTCATCTGCAGTGTTTGAGGACTATTTCCTGCATGTTTGTTAAAAATTCATTCAGGGCCCTGCCCTAAAGCTCTGCCTTCATTACCTACTTAACGTTGAGTCGATTCCAACTCATTGTGACACACCCTCCATTGGGTTTTTTAACTGACACATTTTAACAGGTGGAGATGACCTCACTTTCAGAAAGGCTGGTTGTTTTGAACCCACAACCTTTCAGTTCACAGTCCAACACTTACTACACCTCCAGGACTCCTCCCCTAAATCTCTAAGATCTCAAGTACTACATACTAGGCTCGTCCCACATCTTAATGTTTGGAGGATGGAAGAGTGATAAATTAGGATCTTAAATATTTAATGTGCTTTGGATAAGTGGAGTGAGTATAAATTAGGAAGTCAGGCAAATAAAAGCAACCCTTTGCTTATATACTGTCTCTATCACTGTTACTATTACTCTAAGTTATTAACTTTGCACAATTATTGAAGCTCATATGGTGCCTATGTTTCCTCATCTCTAAAATAGAAATCAGAATTAACTAAGAGAAGGAGGAGTAAATGAGATAAAGAAAAAGGCCCCTACTTTTTCCTCTTGATAAAAATAACTAGTAGTTGTCCCTAAATTTTTCAAATGAATTACTTCTCTAGTTATCAGGAGCTCTCATGGTTTAGTGGTAAAGAGTTGTGCTGCCAAACAAAAGGCAGATGGTTTGAATCCACCAACTACTTCTCAGGAGAAAGATGGGCATCTTCTCCTGTGTGATTTACTGTCTTTGAAATCTTGCTGAAGGGTCAAATTAAGAGTTGGTTCTGTCTGAATAGTACACAATAATAACAACTTCTGTGAGTAAAAGTAATTTTTAACACATGCCCTTTCTGTGTTTCTCATAAACTTTTATGTAGGTCAGGGACAGTTAGGATTAGGGGTTACCTCAGAGATAGTGGCCACAGATAACTATTCTTAAACCTTAAAATTTAAAAACTATTTGTTTGACTTTTCAGATCTGTTTATATTTTTACTGTTTTCACCTTAAAATGTGGATAGCAAAGAGCTTATATTTCAAAAGGTCAGCTCATTTGCATGTACCTTCATCGTTACTATTTTTAGTCCATTTTTGTTGTTGTTGATTGCCTTCAAGTTGAGAATGACTCATAGCAACCCTATGAACAAAAGACCTGAAGCCTTTCTGGAACTATTATCATTTCTCAAAGTTCATAGAGTTTCCAAAGGCATGTTTTTTAGGAAGTGGACACCATTCCTGTCTTGAAATACTTTTAAGTCCCATGTGGGTGGGTTTTTTAATTTATATTTTTTTCCACATGTGTGTTTTGTGAAAGTTGGAATAGTTACACTGGAGAATATGATCTGTAATCTGTCTTTTGGCTGTACATTGCGGCTCCCTTTCAGAGAATGCACGTGTGGCCCTGAGCCCCCATCCTCTCACTGCGGATATCTCTGCCCAAGAGCCTACAAAGAACTGCCCAAGGCCCAAGACATGGGTCTTGAGACCAACAGACTGAACAATAGGGCATTCTGTCAGTGTTAAACACTAGACTTACATTCTTGTTTTTAAACACTTAAATTGGTGAGCAGGAGTTCTGATCCACGCAACCTGGGTCACTCTGAGGTATGCTGCATTTTGAAGTCCAGCAGCGGGAGAGTGGCTTAGTAGATGAGTGGTCCACTCCTGCCTTTCCTGATGTTGGGGAAACTGTGCCTCGTCAGGGTGCTGTGGTTTGGCAGGAAACAGTCTGATTGTAAAAGTCCATTAAAGAAAAGAAAAAAAAATCCATTAAAGAGACTTATTATTTTGGCTGAGTGCATAGCTTAACTCCAGATGACATTGACTTGTACTTTGCAGAGTCACGGAATCAGAAATTAAGAGCTTTCTTTTTTTTTTTTAAAAGGAATGATTTAGAATGTGGAATTGTTGCAATTCAGTATTCTCCTTGTATGGGTTTAGGAACTCAAAGCCTAGGATCACAGAGCTAGTAAGTGGGTGAGTGTGAACTAGTCAGAAAATATAAACAAAACCAAACCAGCTACCAATTTCACATATGTCAGAGTAGATGTACAAAGGTGATCCCTAGAGGTGGGTTCTGTTTGAGTTAAAGAGTGTCAAAAGGGATTCCATTAGTCTCTATCAAACCAATAAGTCTAGTCTTTGTTTTAATTTTGAAATTTGTTTTACATTTTTCTCCTGCTTTGTCCAAGACTTTGGACTATGCTTCCATTGAGAGTGGACAGCAGTGGTAACAGGGCACTCTCTTCTAGTTCCTAAATACTGGAGGCTGTGGTTTGTATGGTCCTTTGTTCCCCTGGACTAATTGCTTCTTTAAATCCCTGGACTAATGGCTTCTTTAAATCTTTTTTCCTTAAAATATCAAACATTTATTGATCACCTTTGTGCCAGCAATCTATGTCAGCAAGTCCTAGACATACACAGATTATAATTACAACAGGGGTGTTATGTGCCATTGAGTCAATTGCAACTCATAGCTACCCTGTGTAGTAATCTCTGAACCCTGCTCTTATCCTGAGACAACCTCACTGTCTCTGACTCACCTACCCTTATTACCCTAGTCACCGAGCCAATCCATGTCATAGAGGGTCTTCCTCTCTTGCTCTGTCTCTCCACCGTTCCAAGCATAATATCCCTCTCCAATGACTTGTCCCTCCTTTCAGCAAGCCCAAAGTATGTCGGATGGAGCTTCAGAATCCTTGCTTCTAAGGAACACATGGTTTCACCCTTTTTGAGACAAATCTGTTTGTTCTCTTAGAAGTCCATGGTATATTCAGTATTCTTCTCCAGAACTACAACTCAGATTTCCTTAAATCTTTTATTTTCTTCATTCTTCTGTGCTCTGGGCAGGGAGAGATGAATAGTTGCTTCTTAGATGACCACTCACAAGGTTTTCAGACTTCAGGTGGTTCTCAACAAAATAGTATGTTAGATTGTCTTTGTGGGCTGTGTTATGCCAGTTTTCCCTTGAAACTGTATATGTAAGCCCTAATGATCCCTCAAGGGATTCGTAGTCTTTTTGTTTTTAAATTGTGGAACTTTAATATGTATTTTGGTTATTAGATTCCTGGGATATGTGGTTTTGAAGATAATCTCACCATTGGTAGCTTGTCTTTTCACTTTTGGGGGTACATATTATGAACAAAAATGTTAAATTTTTATGAGATCCCTTTTCTACATTGGCTGTCTGTTCATTGGTTACTATATTAGATAGTCCTTTGTTGTAAAGAGAGCTCTGATGGCTAACTTCTTACAAAGTTGCACTGCTAACCTAAAGGCCTAAAGCTGGACTCCACTAGTGGCTTCTTGGGAGAAAGATTGGCAATCTCCACCCCTGCAATTTTCTGCTCATTTTTCGGGCATTGTTTGATTGTAATCTCCATGGGAGCAAAGCAGTCTCCTCCCATGTGATTTACAGTTTCTGAAGCCACTGAAGGGTCAGCTATGAGTTGGTTCTGACTCCGTGACACGTAACAGTCCTTACAGTGTTACCCCTGCTTGTTCCTCTAAGCATTTTTTCTTCACCAAGTATTTTTTTAATTTTATACTGATTTATTTACAGAGTTTGAATACATTGCATTTCACAAAAGATCCTTCCCATTTCTTTCACACCCTCCATTGAATTGTGCAACCCTGTGATTGACACCCGCCTGCCCCTGCCCAGCCTCACCCCTCTTATTCCCCCCCCTTGGATCTTCATATTCATTCTACAATAATAGTTATATACAACATTTGTCCCTCTGGGACTGAGTTAGTTCACTCAGCATCCTCAGTCCATTTTTAATTAATATAATGGGTAGCATGGAACCTTTTTCATTTTTCCACATGTAGGAATATAGTCTTCCTAGCATTATTTATTGAAGTGACTCTTATTCCCAACAAATGAACTTAGTATCCTTGCTAAAAAAAAACCAACCTTAATGGACCATAAATATGTGTATTTATTTTTGAATTCTCAATTCTATTCATTATTGTATTCCATCAGTCTGTATGTTTATTGCTATACCAGTATCAGGCTGTAAGCTGTATCGTTTTTCAAACAAAACTCATTACCTTTGAGTCAGAACTAACTCACAGCTGACCCATCATTAGGTTTCTGAGGCTGTAAATTACACAGGAAGGAGATTGCCCATCTTTCTCTCTCTTGGACCTGCTGATGGGTCTGAACTGCCACAGACATGTGACTTTTGGGATAACAGCACAACTCCCTGTGTCCTGGGCCATCGGAGCTCCTTATATTGTTGTTGTTATGTGCCGTCAAGTTGCCTGTGACTCTTAGTGACCCTGTGTACAACAACCCTAAACCCTGCTCTATCCTGTGCCAATCTCACTGTCTCTGACACACCCACCACCATTACCCCAGTCTCTGAATCATTTCACCTCATAGATGGTCTTCCTCTCCTGCGCTGTCCTTCCATCCTCCCAAGCATGATGTCCCTTTTCAAGGATTCGTCCCTCCTTGCAACATGTGCAAAGTATGTCAGACGAAGTGTCAGAATCCTTGCCTCTAAGGAGCAGCCTGGCTTTACCCTCTCCAGGCCATACCTGTTCGTTCTCTTAGCAGGCCTTGGTATAGTCAATATTCTTATCCAGTAACACAGTTCAAAGGCACCAATTCTCTCTCTATCATCCCTAGTCATTGTCCAGCTCTTTGATGCATAGCAAGTGATTGTAAAGACCATGGCCTGTAGCAGGCACACCTTAGTCTCCATACTTACATCATTGGTCTCCAGTACTTTGGAGAGGTCTCTGACAGCAGACTTTTCCATCACAGTATGTCTTTTAATTTCCCTGATGCTGGTGCTAAGAGTGTTGATTGTGGAGCCAAGCAGACTAAAGCTGTGAACAGTCTCAATCTGTTCACCATCTCTCATGCTGTTGCCAATTGACCCAGTGGTGAGAATAATTTTTTCTTGATGTTGAGCTTTAATTCATATTGAAGGCTGCAGTCCTTGACCTTCTGCAGCAAGTGCTTCAGCTCCTCAGTTTCAGCAAGCAGGGTTGTGTCATATGCATAATGCAGATTGATGATGAATCTGTCTCCAGAATCATATATTAATATGTTGATGTACACCATTGATTTGTAACTGACTCATAGCTGACTTTCCAGCAGGTTTTAAGAGGCAGCAAATCACACAGGAGGAGATTGCCCATCTTTTTCCCTCTGAGCAGCTGGTGGATTTGAACTGCATGTTTTTGGAATGGCAGCATAATTCCTTACCACAAGGCTACCAGAGCTCTCCTTTACTTTACTATACTAATACCTATTACTAATCTAATCCCCTGTACTAGATGAATAAAGTGCATTTTAAAATTAGGAAATGAGACTTTTTCTTCTGTTTCAGAAGTTTTCTTGTAAATTTTTAAAAAAAATTTCTATAGATAGGAACCTGTCACTTGTGAATAGAAATTTTAGTTCCTCCTTTTCCCATCTGAATACACTCGTTATATTTTACTATTTGGGCTAAAACTTCTGACACAATATTGAATACAAGGGATGAAAGAGAGAACCATTGTGTTCCTAATTTCACAGGGTAAGTTCTTTTTTCATTAAATATTGATGTTGTCTCTTCACTTTTCATCCACTCCTGAATCATAGTGAAGAATTTTCTTCCATCCAATATTTTTTAGTTTTCATCAAGAAAAGATTGTGAATTTTATCAAATGCTTGTCTGCATCCATAAAATGATTGGGTGGTTCTTTGCCTTTGTTCTACTAAGGTAATTGTGTTGATTGATTCTGTAATGTTGAACCATCCCTACATTCCTGGAATAATTTGTACTTTTTCATGATGTGTGACTCTTTTAATATGATCTTGGAGTCTGTTTGACAGTATTGTTGACAATTTTTATATCTATATTCGTAAGTAATACTGCCTGTGGTTTTCTTCAATTAGGGGGCAATCTTCTCTGTCTTTTGGAAAAGTTTAAACAATGTTGGTGTCAATTCTTCTCTAAATGATAGAATTCTCCAGTGAAGCTAAAAGGGTCCCTGCTCCCCTTTAGGAGGGTTTGGTCATGGATTCTCTCTCTTCACTTTCTGTTGAGACATTCTAGTTTGGGTTAGTAATGTTCATCTCAGAATTTCCCATCTCTTATGGGTTATCCAGTTTCTTGCCATACAGTTGTTCATAATATTCCATCAATTCTCTGTTTCTAACTGGCCAATAGCAATGTCCTTTTTAAAAAAAAATTTGTTACTAATGTCTCTCTTTTGTTTATATGGATAAATTTTTATCTTTTCAGAGAGCCAACGTTTGGCTTCATGGATTCTATTTTTAGTTTCATTTCTCCTTTGATCTTATTTCCTTTCTTTTGGTAAGTCCAGATTTAGTTTGCTCTTTCTACTTCCTTGAATTGTTAAATTAGATTGTTATTTTGAGATCTTTCTTTTTTTTGTGCAGGCATTTGTTGCTTAAGGTTCACCTCTGAGCACTGCTTTCATTGAATTCTGTATATGGTTGTATGTTGTGTTTTTATTTGCATTTGACTAAAGAAGAATTGTGATTTCTCTTGGTTTTTCTCCCCTCCTTCATCTGTAAGTAGTTTAATAGAATGATATTTCATTTCCATTCATGCATTTTCAGGGTTGGTTGGTTTTGTTTTGTTTTTTTTTGTAACTGATGTCTTGCTTTACTTCTTTGAAGTCAGAGAAAATACTTTGTGACTTTAGTCAGATTTGCTTTGTAACTGAAAGTCTATTCTATCCTGGAGAATGATCCAAGTGTATTGGAGTAGAATGTATGTTGTGATGGCTTTTGCTTACACTGTTGTAGGTCTGTTAAGTCTCTTGGTGTATGGTGTCATTCAGAGCCTTGTTGATATTCATAGGGTTTTCAATGGCTGATCTGTTGGAAGTAGACTGCCAGACCTTTCTTTCACATTGTCAGTTGGTAAACTCAAACCACTGACACCTTCATTTCTGTACCCCAGAATTACTTTTTTTAAGATACAGCACAGTTTATTATCCTTTTACAAGTTGATGGCCTTAAAAGCAAAATTCATTGCTATTCAATTGCTTGTGCCTCAAAGAGACCCAGTAGGACCGAGCAGAACTGCCCCGTTAGATTTCCAAAGCTGTAAAGCTTTATGCAAGTAGACTGTCACATCATTGTCTTGCATATTGACTGGTGGATTAGAACCACCAACTTTTCAATTATCAGCTATGTACTTTATCCCTTGTGCCATCAGAGCTTGAATTACTCCATTGTTGATTGCTTCAAGTTGAGCATGACCCATAGAGACCCTATAAACAAAAAAAAACCCTCTGCAACTGTTGACATTTATCAAAGTTCATAGTTTCTGGAGGCATGTTACTTAGGAAGTGGATGCCACTTCTGATTCTCTATTCCTGGTCATTATTATGGCATATTTACCAGCTTAATTTTCCCCTCTCACCACTTCTCCCTTAACATACACACAATTCATCTTTCCAAGTAGAATTGCAGTGATAGTTAAACAAAGGAAATGAGACCGTTTTTCTGTTTGTGTGCATCAGAGAGCTGAACAGTGACTAGGGATGATAGAAAGAAAATTGATGCCTTTAAGTTGTGGTGCTGGAGAAGAGTGTTGACTATACCATGGACAGCTAGGAGAACAAACAGGTTCATCCTGGGCTGTTCCTTGGAGGCAAGGATTCTGAAGCTTTGTCTGACATACTTTGGACATGTTGCAAGGAGGGATCAGTCCTTGGAGAGGAACATGATGTTTGGGAGAGAGGGATAGTGCAAGAGAGGAAGATTCTCCATGAGATGGATTAACTCAGTGACTGGGATAATGGGGATGGGTGTGTCAGAGAAAGGTTGGCACAGGATAGAGCAGGGTTTAGGGCTCTTGTACATAGGGTTGCTATGAGTCACAAGCATCTCCACAGCATAAAACAACCACCAAATGGTACTTCCTGGTTTTATTTAAACTTCTGATGTATACCTGTATCCAGATGTTGGAAAAAAATGAACTTGCTGAGCCTATTTTTTTTCTTTTTTTCTCCTCCAGGAAACCTAAAGATTTTTCGTGATGATGTTGTGTTTTGGATGACCTTCTCTTGTATAGCTATTGTCCTTCCAGTATTTTTCATGGGCTGCCTAAGAATAGTAAGTGTTTCATCAAAAGTTAGATTGATTTATTGCATTGTCCTTGGCCTTGAGTTAATAATTTGCTCACTGCTCCATTATTTGTATTTTATTCACTGGGGAGGGTTGCATGAAAATTTGTATGAAAAGATTGATTCTAAATAAGCTTGTTTCCGTGAAAACAAGAGAAGTTCTATTTATATTTATCGTGCAGTCATCACTGTCAATATGTTTTTACTATTAAAAAGAGAGAAGGTAGGACTTTTCTCCAGTGCACTGATGGATCATTACTTCCATGTGTCTCTAGAAGAATGAATGGTCCTTCATCTCCTTGGACTTTAGTTTTGAAATTCTTTCACCAGGAAGATAATTTCGTTTCTATGAGTTCATAAAGTATGTTTTAAGACCTCACTATAGCAGTGTTTCAGGCTGCTAATCAGAAAGGTCAGTGGTTTGAATCCCCCTCAACAAGAGCTCCATGGGAGAAGAAGGCAGTTTCCATATGTAAAGATTTACAACCTGAATGGAGGTTTGTTAGGAGTTGGAGCAGACGTGATGACAGTGAGTTGATTTTCGTTTATGGATCTTGATTGTTCTGAGTTAGCTCTGGTGACAAGAAGCTGCGCTGCAATCCTGAAGGAATGTGGTTTGAATCCCACCATTTGCTCTGTGGGAGAAGGATGGGCAGTCTCCTCCTGTGCTTTTAACTGCCTCTGAAAACCCCCCAGAGGGTCAGCTGTGGGTCAGCTCAGACTCGATGGTACACACCACCATCACAAATCCTTTCATCGGCAAGACTTAGTTCCTTTTTTATGTGCCTGAGTGAATCCTCTATGCTTGCTAAAGATGAGAGAAGATACTTTTGGTCTTCTTATACCAGAAATACAAGAGATATCTGTTATACCAGAGATAATACCTCTAATCTCCCGCTCTTTCACAGCTGAACATACTGACTTGTGGAATCATTGGCTCTTATTCGGTGGTTTTGGCCATTGACAGTTACTTGTACACAAGCCTTTCCTATATCACTTTGAATGTACTCAAGAGAGCCCTCAACACAGATTTCCGCAGAGCTTTTACAAATGTGCCTTTTCAGACTACTGGTAAGTCTCTGAATCCAAAAATGAAGTAATGCTCAGATAAGAATACTCACCCTCTTTTGTTAACATAAGAGAACTAGGTAACTCAGACTGAAAGATGTTAAATTTGACAAGAGGAGAAAACTCACACCATACAAATTTTATTTTTAGAAAGGCCTTTGTTAATAGTTCCTTATGGTCTGAGGGCAGATAATTTAAATTTGTATGTATTTGAAGTTCACAGTTCTAAAAACTTTGCTGATTGAACTTTGTTATGAAATCCTAAACCAGAATTACTTAAATTTACCTACTCAGTTTCTAGATGTGAGAAAAAGCATTTGATGCTTTATAGGTGTGACTAGGAATAAGGGATGAGAATGACATGATTTGATTATTTTAGTTATTTCCTTTTTTCTAGCCTTTGATTAAGAACATAATTTGAAGTTGAAAGTGATTTTCAGTCAATAAGGGTAGTATTCTCTCAGTTCTAAAACCAAACCAAACCTGTTGTCCCTGAGTTTATTCTAACTCATAATGACTCTGTAAAGAGTAAAAGAACTGTCTGATATTGTAACTTTTTATAGAATAGACTGCCTCATTTCTAAGATTCTATCAGTTACCGATTTGAAGAAAAAAGTGACTCCCACAAAGATTTTCTGGACAGTTGAGTTCAGAAATGTTAAAATGTGGAAAATGGAAAGCTTGCCCTAGAATTGAAGAGAATGTGGCATCAAAACAATCTTGGGTCTTTTTCTAGGACAGTTCTTTCACATTATTAACTCTGAGCCTGTCGTCATGGGATGAGAGAGGTTCATGATAGAGACCTTGAGATCTCACCTTTGAAGTTTTAAGTACAAGGTGATGTTTTTGCCAAGCATTGTTTTGAAAAGCTCAGTACAATCTCTTGGCTCTCTTCACACATTTCTCTCTCTGCTCCATACCAGAAGCAGGACCCTAGCCAGCAGTGGTGGGAAGCTGTACCATTTTGTTAGACTCTTCCCCAGGGAGACAAGGAAAAGGCAAGCATCGTGGCTTCTGATGTTCCTGATGTACAGATGGATAATGTGTCTAGATTGCTGCCTTCTTCCCCACACCCTTGGGAAAAACATGCGGTCTAGTGGCCCAGTGGTAGAGAGATGCACTGTCAACCTAAAGGCAGGCAGTTCAGATCTACCATCTGCTCCTTGAGAGAAAGATGAGCATTCTCTTCCCATGAGATTTATAGCCTCCGAAAACCCATTGTTAACTGGTTTTGGTTGTATTTTTTCAGACTTTATCATCCTGGCAGTATGGGCAATGCTAGCAGTAAGTGGAATTACATTACAGATTCGAAGAGAAAGAGATCAACCATTTTTCCCTCCTCACCCTTACAAGGTATGGAAGAGAGAGAGAGAACGCAGAGTAACGAACATTCTGGATCCTAGTTACCACATCCCCCCATTGAGAGACAGGCTGTATGGCCGATTGGCCCAGATCAAAGAGTTCTTTCAGCAACAACAGTCAGTTGGAGAGAGAACACCCCTGCTTCTCTAGATGCTAAAAGATGTGTTCATTGTGATCAAGTACAGCGAGAGTACTGTCTCAGCTATGGTGTTTATGACCCTTCTGCTCAGTAATCATTACTTCAAGTGTAATAAAAGAGCAGACTTCTATATCTGTGTTTTGCACGGTATTATCTCTTCATTGCTACACAGAAAAGGCAAGACATTGGTGATAAGGAAGTTTTTTTCTTACTTCAAGATGCCGGAGAAATTCCTTTTACTAAATTTTGAAATTTGGTAATTACCTTTATGTTTACAATTCTCTAATTATTCACTTAAATATACTTTAAATGAAATAATAGTATGATTTTTCTGCAGAACCTTTATAAGGTTCCTATAAAAAGGAACTTTCTACACTATTCCTTTTTATAACTCCATGAACATATCTCTCACCTGGCTAAACTTTGGTTAGATTATTAATTTAAATGTGATAATGAATTCATTTGGAGATTTCTGGACTTGATACCAGCTCTTTTATCATTGTTGTATACACTTTGTGAGTTAACCACTATTTAAATTCTGCTGGTTTTTATATCTCCCCTTCCCAAATGACAGCAGTTCTTTGAAGTTTCATGTTTACTGGAAAATCTTTGACTTTTGATTTTCAAAATTACTTCAGAAGGCTGACACAAAATGAAAATAGAAAATGAATAATTTTTTACTTGAAAAAAATTATATGCAGGTGTTTATTTACTATTTATTCTATAATCCAACTTCAGTAATATTTAAAATTAGAAAAAATGTTTTTTATAATTCACCATAGGGACACTTCCCTTTTACTGTATCTTTGCACATTCTAACAAAGACATAGAGAATGTTTGTGGGTTATTTTTTGGTGCCATCAAAATGCCCTGCCAACAAAGCCTATAAATGTAGAACACATTGTGTGCGTGTGTGTGTGTGTGACAATTCTTTCAGAGATACAGATTGCTTGGAATTTTTATCTTGTTAAATTGTGAGTAATAAGGCAGTTTGTATAATTTTTAAATAATAAAATGTTTTGAAAATGCAAAAATGCCTTGTTACCATGTTCACAGTGGTTTGTTTGGTCTCCTCCCTCCCCACCCCCAAACTGTATTTGTCCCATAGTAATAAGTAACAATAACAAGTAAGACATGGAGAAGAGTTTGTAGCTCTAAAAATAACACTCAAGCTGGGTAAAACAACCTAAAAAAAGTTAAATATAAGTGACATTAGGAAATAAATCTGGAGTAGTGTATTAAAATTTGTATCCTTGTTAAAAGGCTATTGCCATTGGATTAACCTGTTTTAGAGTCATTTGTACTTGAAAGTTTGTCAAAATGAAGAAAAATAGGACTCACACCATAATAAAAAAACAACTCAAGATGCATCATGGACTTGGCATAAAACTGAAAACTATAGAGATTGTCAAAGAAAAAACTGGGACAAACTTAGGAACACAATTCTATAGCATAAATGAACTCTCAAGTATTACCAAAAAAATAACAACAGAGACTAAAATAGATTATTAGTATCTTCTGAAAATGAAATCTTTATGTGCATCAAAAAATTTCTCCAAAATAGTAAATAACCTACAGACTATGAAAAGATATTTGGCAATGACTTGTAGAGAAGACAAATTGTTCATCTCTAAAGTCATAGAAAACTGTCTTAACAAGAAAAAGACAACAGTTCAATTATACAAGATTTGAAGACACTTGACCATATAAAATACTTAGATTGCCAACAGACCATGTGACAAAATATTCATTAGCTCTTGGAGAAATGCAAATCAAATAACAATGAGACATCCTCTCCAGCAACAATAACAAAGTTCAGTATGACAGTAAACAAATGCTAGTCAAAAAGTAAAAGGGTGCAGCCATATTGAAAGTAGTTTGGCATTTCCTTTAAAAGTTAAAAATAGAAATACTATTTGATCCAGCAATCCTACTAAGTATACATATTCTAAAGGAATAAGAGCTTTGAGATGGACAGATGTATGCTCACCCCTTTTCACAATAGCACAAAACAAAATAGCAGAGATTAAAAGAACTCAAATGTTCATCAACACATATATGGCTGAAGAAACTAGTATGTTCACATAGTGGAGGATTATGCAGTGTTGAAAACCAGTTCATGAGACATGGTGTAAGATGGATGAATGTGTCATGGATGTTGTGCTGAGTGAAATAAGTTCCAAAGGGACAAATACTGTATAAGCCCTTTATAAAAAACTAAAGAACAGTTTACATAAATTGACTCATTCTTAGGTGGTTACAAGGGATGGAAAAAGGAATAAAAATTGATAGATAATAAACACTCTCAGGACCTGGTGAGTGGACTTTGTATTTAAAAGTTGGTTGGGCCATGACTGAGTCTCCAGTTTGGAGCCTTATGCGTGAAGTGGTTGGATTCTGGAAGGTGAGTTTTCTTGTTTTAGTTGAGAGTCAGGTGTGGACTGGTTGGTTTTTATTCACAATTGTGTGTGAGCTGATTGGATTTGCTGGGTATGGGATGAACATTCCTCAAGGTGGTATAGCACTGGTCTGTCATTTTGCTGTACTGAGGTAAATTGGGGTTGCTGTGATGCTGAACACTGTGTCACTGGTCTGTCAAATACCATAATGGTTACCCATGATGGACAGTGGGTGGTTGGTGCTCCCTGATGAAGACAGGCTTGGAAGCAGGAGTGGCATCCACTTCCTCAAAAACATACCTCTGGAAACTATGATCTCAGAGAAATGACAAGTCATAAAACAAGGTTCAGGTCTTTCGTTCAAAGGGTTGCTGAGTTGTGCTCTACTTGACAGCACTTAGCAACACAACATAGGGAAAGCTATTATACTGTTGAAATATTTTTTAAAGTTCTGGTTAACCTGTTAAAGGTTAATAACTTGTCAGACATTAGCAGCTACCTGGGCCAGTGGAGTTGTTCTATGAGAAATGAGATTGGAAAGCTTACTTCAACTAATAAACTACTACCTGAGAGGGTAGGCAAATCTGGATCAAGCTGAGCACAAAAAGGGAAATAAAAAATTATAGTAGTGTTTGACTTGAATTTCACATTCATTGTTGGGTTGCTATGTGCTGATACTGCCTTAGACACTAGGAGATGGTTACTTCCACCACAAACAATTCCTGCTTTTAGGGCTTACATTATAATGACAGTTGTTACATTAAGAGGTACAACATGCAATGAAAATTTATTTTAGAGTGTGGGAAGGGTAGAATCAAGGAAACTAGTGAATGCCTTCAGAAGAGCTTTAAGGTAAGTAAGGCCTAGAGAGTGAGTGCTGTTATGTTCCCTGGAGTCAACTATATGACTCATAGTGACCCTATTAAAAACAGATGAAAACCTTGCCCTATTTGGCGCCATCCTCACAGGCCCACAGTTAATTGTCACTGTAACCATCTTTTTAAGGGTCTTCCCCACGTTGAGGATCTTCCTCTCCCTTACCCTCCACTTTTTCAAGACGCTTTTGTCTTTTCCTGAGGACTAAATTCTCTTGATAATATGCCCAAAGTATATCCCTGGTTGCACTTCTTTTGTTGTTAAGTGCCGTCGAGTCCTTTGTGACTCATAGTGACCCTATGTACAACAGCCCTAAACCCTGCTCTATCCTGTGCCAATCGCACTGCCTCTGACACACCCATCCAGATTGCTTCCTCTGAGGCAGACT
Source organism: Elephantulus edwardii (assembly GCF_000299155.1). Lineage (NCBI taxonomy): Eukaryota > Metazoa > Chordata > Mammalia > Macroscelidea > Macroscelididae > Elephantulus > Elephantulus edwardii. The sequence goes on along the minus strand of NW_006399907.1, from coordinate 2,169,491 downwards.
TTTATTCTTTTGGCAGTCCACAAGACGCTTAGTGCTCTTCCAAAACCATAATTCAGAGGCATCAGTTCTTCTGTCATCTGTCATCGTCCATTTTTCAAATACATAGGAAGCAAGTGAAAATACCATGGTGTGGATCAGACACACCAGTCATTAAACTGATGTTCTTTAGTCTTTTTGTGAGGTCCTTGACAGTAAATCTTCTCAATGCAATACATCTTTTGATTTCTTTTAAATTGTGATTTTAACAAAGGTTTACAGAGAAGCTAAATTTTCCTTCACTATTGTACATTTTTCTCCCTCCCAGAGTCTACTCTGCAGTGCACCTCTTGTTCCAGGTTATTGTCATTCTTTTGATTTTTTGACTGGTGGTACCAACAGTTTTGATTGTGGATCTAC